>NC_044975.1:2067781-2228456 GCF_004355905.1 Pyricularia grisea
TTTACGCGTTTTTATTATTAATAAAAAAAAAAAAAAAAAAAAAAAAAAAAAAAAAAAAAAAAAAAAAAAAAAAAAAAAAAAAAAAAAAAAAAAAAAACCGACAATTCGTCGGTAAATAAAAAACTTTTTAAACGTTCCGTAAATATTTTTATTTTATTTTATTCGCCGGTTTAAATTTTTTTTTATATTAATTTTATATATTTAATCGCGTCGTATTCGCCCTCGTTATATACGTTTTAACAATTTTATAAATCGTTAAATATTATATTTTAAATACGCGAAAGCGTATTTATCCGAAATTACGACCGGTTTATACGTTAATTAACCGAACGTACGTTCCCGCGTTCGCGGGACGCGTTTTTCGTATTATTAAAATTGTTAAAACGGGTATATTTATTTTTTTTTTCCAATTGGGGGATTTTTTAAACGCGCCGCGTATAAATTAGGCTAAACGTTTTTTATTTCGCCGCGCGCCCCCGTTAAAAAGGTCCAATTTTTTCGGAATATAATTACGTATTATTTCCGGAATTGGACCGAATTTTAAACGAAAAAATTGGCAATTTTTTAAACGAAAAAAACGCCTGCGTTAATATCCAATATAAAGGCGTTTAGCGTATTTATCGTACCGTAAAACGTATAGGCGGTATTACCTAATAATATTTAGGCTATTTTTAGGGTAATTTTCGTAAATGGCGTACCGGCGGTAATAATAACGATTATAAACGGTTAATTTATTACGGGTATTTATTTTATAACGTTTTTTAACGGCGTTAATGCCGGTTAATAAATTTTTTATTAAATGGGCGGGTTTTGGCCCAAATTATTATTTTTATATTATTTTTTATATTATTTTTACGCCGGGTTTTTTTTTTTTTTTTTTTTAACAAATAAAAAAATACGTTATATTATTACCGTATTTTTTATTATATTTGTAAATTTTTTAATATTTTATATTATACGTCGTAAAAGTTAAATAAAGTTTTAAAATATTCGAATTTAACCATAAAAAATGGCTTGGTAAATCCGTTTGCCGGTATTAAATTTATTTCCAAATACGTTATTTGGAAATTATTACGCGCGTATTTTTATTTAAATTATATATTTTAAATATTTATATAACGTAGGTTAATATTAATTCGTAAATTTTTATCGACTATTAAGCAAATAATCTGCTTATTATCGCAATATAAATTCCAAGGTTAAACCAAATTTAATTATATATCGCGGAAAATTCTATTTAGGGCTATAATTTCCTTACCCACCTTAAATAACGCGTATAATTTAGTTTTTATTATTGAATTCGTTATTGTAATTTGTTTAACCGCTTTCCAATTAATCGTACCCCCGAATAAAAATATTACGTATTTTTTAAACGATTTTTTAATTTCCAAATTATTATTAAAAAATGCGTTATTTGCAATTAATAGGTATTCAATTAAAAAATTAACCCCGTATTTTATATTTAAAAACCTTAATCCGTATAAATATTATAATATCTATTTGGTTAAACGTTTGTATAATAGGTTTGGGTTGGTAAAAAACCGGGAAAAAATAAACGCCGCGTACGTAACGTCCGGTTTAAATATAATAACGGTATATAAAATAAACCTTATTATTTTTTGGTAAATTTTTATTTTTTTTGGAATTGCCTTATATTTATATATTGGAATAAAACTTTTTGAAAACGGTATTGGAAGGTAACCTTTATTTTTTATAAATTTAAAACGTATAGCAATTTTTTTAATATAGGAATTGTATAATAATATAACCGTACGTTATTTTTTATTTCGTAATACGCGTATACCAAAAAACCAAAAAAACGGTTTTTAACGTAATTTATATTTGGTTTTAAACCTTATAATTACGGTTTAACCCTTTCGCGTATATTTTTTGAAATATAAAACGATTATATCGTTTACAAAAAAAATTATTATAATTTTATTTTATTTTAATATATATATATAAGGTTTGTCCCTAACGGGAATAAACCCCAAATATTTAAACGTTTATAATAGTTTTTCGTACCAGAATTTGGGTAATTTTTTTATTCCGTAAAACGTTTTTCGTAGTTTAAATACCTTGTTTTTATTCCTAAAGCCCTCGGAAACGGTATAATAAATTGGTTTATTAATATTAAATATTGCGTTAAAAAACGCGTTATTTATATTTATTTATATTATTTTAAAATCGAAATACGCTATAAACGCGAATATTAATTTAAAATTACGCGCCGCGAATATCGTTGCGTAAGTGTTTTTAAGCGTATTGGGCGTTTATTAATCGCCCCTAGCGATTAATCGAATTTTATACCGTTCGAAATATCCGTTTTTGTCGAATTTATACGTAAATACCTATATTAAAAGGATTGGTTTTATTTTATATTCCAATTTTAATATTATTTTTCAGGTTTGTTTATTTTCCAACGTAATCCATTTTAAACGCGCGGTTTATATAAATTACGCGTAATTTGGGTATTAAATTAATTTTTTCTATATTTTAAAAATTGGTATTAAATCGTTTCGGTATAGTTTTATTTTTAAATTAGGCTTTTTTTATTATATAACCGTTATAACGGTTTCGTATAAAATTTTATAATTATAATTACCGTTTTCCAACGTATTTTATTAATTAAGTAAAAACGTTATAAAAAACGCTAACTATATTTTAAAATTTGGAACGATTATCCGGTTTAAATTATATATTTATTTAATTTATACGTTTATATTTCCGCTTATTTATATTTTTTTTACGGGAAATATAATATTCGTAAAATTCGTATTTTTATCGTTTCCCGTACGTTTTTTACGTTATACGTTTTTTTTACCCCGTTATTTGCGTAATTTTATATCCGTTTTTAAAAATTTTATTATAAATTTGGGGTTATATAAAAATCGCCTAAATTCGTTTAAATATTTTTTACTAACGTTTTAAAATTTTAACGTTAAAATTAATTATTTCGCTTAAACGTTTTTGGAATTTTATTATTCGGGGGTATTTTTACCCTTTATTTTAAATTTATCCGGTATTAAATAATTTTACGCCGTTTTTTTCGAAACGAAATCCGGTTTTTAAACCGGAATATTTTTTTCGGATATAAACGTATTAATTTTCTTATTGGGGGAAATTAATATTTCGGGTAAAAATTTTATACCGTTTGGAATACGTACTTTAAATTCGGTATTATTATCCCCTATTTTACGCGTTATTTTATTATTTTATAAAATATTTATATATTTTAGGATTATTAAAATATATTTTTAAATTCGTTAATTTTTATATAAATATTTTTAAACGGTTCCGGTTGGTTAACCGCCTTATTTGGAAAAAATCCGTCCGTTATATTAAATTTCGTTAATATTATTAATTTACCGCCGACGTACGCGGTTACCGTTTCGGCGCCCGGATTTTATATTTTTAATACGTTATTTACAATTAAATTAAAAATAGGAACGTTTAAATCTGCTATAAAATTTGGTTTATTTTTTAATAAACCCAAATTTTTAATAATTTTTTCCCCCAGGGTTTCCAGTTTTGGATTATAAATCTGGTTAATTAAAAATTTGTATTTGTCGGTAAATTTCCCTATTTTTTGGTTTTTTATATTATTTTTTGGTAAAAACGTAATTCGTTAAAACGTACGTTACGTAAAATAATAACTTTATCGAACGAAAATACCCATATATAATATATTTTAATAGCTTTATAATTTACCAAATATCCAATATAGGTTCTAGGATTCGTTTTAAATATTATTCGGTTTATATTTTTTACCTTAATTGGATTTAATACGTAGGTTTTGTAATTATAAACGTAAATCCCTAACCAATTTGGGCGTAGGTTTTTTTTAATTTAATATATAGTATAAAGGTATAATATTTAAAAAACCGTTGGAATTATACCAATAGGATTTTATTAGGGTTAAAACTTTTCCTATTTATTAACGGGTTTATATTAATTAAATAGATTACCGTTATAACTACGTTAAATTATAAGGTTATTAAAAGGTTAACCGTTATACGTATTTTAAACGCGCGTATAATTACTTTTTATTTTAAACGTTTTATTTAGCCGTTAAATTCGTAGGTATTAATTGGGGGAATTTTTATTTTAATCCCCATATTTAAACAGTGTTTTTAGTAGTAAATATACCCAGTATAGGCTATAAAAGCAGGCTCGTTATCGTAAAAAAATTTAATAATTTAAAGACCATATTATCTCGTTATTTACTGTTTAAACCCAAAAATAGTAATAACGAATTTATTATTAATTTTCCCGTTAAATAAAACGGCCGTTAAACGCCCTATATATTCGTTTTTAAATAATAATAAATACCTTTTTTTTATACCGGATTTCTTAAAATAAAATAAATTTAAATATATTATATAATAAAAACGGTAAAATTTTTCCCGAAAACGTTTGGAAATTATTATTTTCCCGTACGTTTGGGCGTACGTTTTACATTTTAAAAATAATAATCCTTTAATTTTTATATTTTTAACCCGGTAAATTAACGTTTTTAACGTTTCCGGACCAAAATAACCGGTTTTTTTATACCAAATTAATAAATTATCTTTTTTTTCGTCGAACGTTCCCATAAAGTTTTTTTGTAATATTTTGGGGGTTTTTATTTATCCGTTAATTATTATAAAATTTATTATACCGGTAAAATTTATAAGTATAATGGATGGAACGCGCAAATAATTATTAGGTAATTTATATTGTAAAAAAATTATATTATTTCGACGTTCCAATTTGTATATTAAAATATTCCTTTTAATATTCCCAATACGGAATATATAATCCAAACCGTTATATTATACGTTTTTTTTTTTAAACGAATTTTTAAAATAATATTTACGTAAAAATTTTTAACGTAAACGACGTTATTAAATTTTAATACCGCCCCGTTGGTAAAAATTTTTTTTATTATACGTTTATTATAGGTAATAATTTGTACGTATTATATACCGTATAATATAAAACGCGGATTATTCTTTTTAGGTTTACGTAACGATTTTGGGTCCAATCGTTTTATATCGTTTACCAAATATATTAAATAGCAATTATTAAATAATATATTACTATAATATTGGTTATACGAGGTATTTATCGACGTAAAAACGTTAATTCCGTTAACGTTATACGTTTAAAAGCCTGGAAAATTATCCTAAAATTCGTTATTAATCGATAAATAAACCGTTAAAAAAATTATAACAGAATTTTTATTTATATAAATTAATTTATTATTTCCGTTCGATATACCCCATTTTTCCGGGATTATACCGGCCGTTACGAATTTGGTTTTAAATTTTTTCCAACGTTTTTTCCGTAACTTTTTTTATATTTATTTGCATTTAAATAAAAAAGGTAATTTACGGAATTTTATTCCGGGATTTTTCCCGGTTAAAGCGTAAATTAAAGCGTAACAATTTTTTATTTACCAAGGGTAACGATAATTATTACCGCAAAAGTATTTTTAAATTGGTAATTTCCTATTTTTATCGTAATTCCGCGCGTAAATCGGTTTTGAATTACGTTTTAAAATAAATTTTCCAAAAATCGCGTATAATTTAGCGAAATTACGTTTTTTACTTATTAAAGGGTTAATAATATCGTTATAAAACGCATTTTTAAACTATTTAAAAACGTAATTTAAGGTAATAAAATAATTTGGTTTATTTAATTTATTGCGTAAATTTATGGCCTATAAAAATTGAAAACGTTTTCCGGTTTATACGAATTTCCGAATTATTATATTTCTTTTAAAATTAGCGATTTAGTAATTGCGAACCTTTTCGTAAATTAAATCGTAAATTTTAAACCAATTCGTTTTATTATTTGTAATACGCGTTAAAATTAACGCAACGCGGTAATCTTTAATCGCCTGTTTTTTAACGTATAATTTAAAGGGTGTAAACTTTTGTTACAATATTTTAACCGTTTTTTAAAACGTATTTTACCCGTTGCGGTACGCGGTAAATAAAACCGTATTAAAATAGGTTGCATCGGTATTTTTAACAACCTATTAATATAATAAATTAACCCGTTTAAACTATTTTTTTATATAATTATTTAATATTTCGTTTTTTTCGAAAACTTTATTTACGGCGTTTTTTATTTTAAAAAAAATAGGGCTTATTAATTTAATAAATTTTTCCAATATTTTCGGTACTAATTAACCCTTTTCGTAAAACGTTTTTACGATTTTACGTAATATTACCATTTACGGAATCGTATTTATATTTTATAATTTAAATTTAACGTTATATTTTTCGAATTTAACGCGTTTAAACCGTTCGGTAACGGTTTTTATAAACTTTTTAAATATTAAAAACGGCTTATCGGTTTGTAAATTCGGGTTTATTAACTTTTATATACGTAAAATTTCGGTATTTTGGCGGTAAATTTTAAACCATTTTGGTTACCCTATTTAAAAATTAAATATTATAACCGACTTTTAAAACTTTTCGTTAAAGGTTATAACAAATTTAATAGATTTGGGAAAATAAAGGTTATTTCCGGAAATAACCCTTAATTTGTAAAAAAAAAAAAAATAATTATTATAACGTTATTAATATAATTTTTAACGCAATTTACGTAAAATAAAAATTGCAATAATTTATTATTATACCGGGCTTATAATTGACGCATATTAACGAATACGTGCAGGCAGAATTAATAGGGTAGGAAAGCTATATATTGGGTTAAGTAGCGTTATTTAGCCAAAAAAGCGCGGAGGCTCTTTTATCCTAATCTCAGGGCTTATCCCTAAACGCGAGCTCCACTAATTAAACCGTGGCTCAATTCGTAGCTTTGCTTATACCTGTAGGTCCAACCAAAAATCACTTTGGTTCAGGTCTAAGGACAATTTGTTTATTTTGGGTTTAAATAGAGGTAATTTCGCCATTTTAAACAGCTTTACTACGCAATAATTTCGCAATAACGTATAATAAAAACAATTAAATATATCGTTAAAAATAGGAATTAGCAGGGCTTTTACTTTAAATTGAAAAATTTACAATATTTCCACTCGATTAAAAGTTTAATATAGGCCTTCTATTATTTTCAAATAAAAATTAGCATTTTTTAAACCGCCAATAATATCGATATTAACCCTTTATTTTCCCTTAACCATATAAAACCCGTCGAAAATAATATGTAAAAAATCGTAAAAACGAAAATAATATTTACATATAAAAATACTTACTAACAAATAAAGGGATTTATTATCCTTAATTCGTAGGACGATATAATAACGTATATACGGTATAATTTTTAAAAAAAAAAAATTATTATTCCCCCAAACCTTTCGTTATATCGACGAAATTATATATATACCATGCTTAAATATTTTTCCGTATATACCTTTTTTTTAAACCAAATTAACGCAATTCCAAACGACCCTAATTTCGCCACCGGTTCGAATTACGGTTTAATTATTATTAATACTTTTCCGAAATTATATAAACAAACCAAAATACTAAATAACCCAATATTCCAATACAAATTTATTTTTGTAATTACCATACGCCTTTTAAATATACAAATATTACCCAATATTCCCCCGCAAATCCCTTATTACGATTAAATTAATTGTATATACCGCGTTTTTTACCATATAGCAAACGTTATATTATTCGCGAAAACGGGTTACGGTAAAAATTTAATATTATAAATTATATTCGTTATTCGGAATAACGCGATTATTATCCAAATAATCCTATTAAATAAATTGGGGGAAAAATAATTCCGTAATATATAACGGTATTCCGCCGTTAACTTTAAATTAATCGACCAATTTATAATAAATATAAATATAAATACCCCGGGCCAATTACCAAAATTAACCGTTTATAATACGATAATTTTTAAAATCCGTATATTATTTGCGAATATATATATATTTTATTAAATCCAAAATAAGCTATTAATTACCGATTTTTTAAATTCCTACGAAATCCCATTTTCTACCAACGTATCGCATTATTTACTATTAACGAATTTAATATAATTTTACAGTAAAAAGATTTTAGAAAAACGTTTTTTATATTACGTATAGTTTGTATAATTATACCAAAAACCGTACCCATATTTAAATATACCGCAACCTTTACAATAAAAATTAAAATTTATATTTTCGACCAATTTTATTATAAAAAAATAATACAATTCGTCCGTATTCCCTTTAATAAACCCGATATAAAAATTATAATATAATATTTGGAATGTAAATTATTCGCTAATAATTATAGGCGTTTTTTTTTTTAACCGCGAATATTACCCCATTAACCGCCTTTTAAATCCCCAAAACCATCGTATATATAAATAACAAAAACCGTATTATTTAAATACGCCAATTTTTAATAAAAAACCTTATTTCCCGGGGTTTTAATAAACGAAACGCTATCGATACTATTATTCGGTACGATTTATTTATACCAAAAATCGATAAAACCAAAATTTATAAGGATTTTTCCAAACCGGAATCCAAAACCCGAATTATATTTACGACTTTATTTTTGGGTATAAGTATAAATATATAAAACGTAAAACGCGTAATGCAATATAAAACGTTAATATTAAACGACCCCGCGAATTTGTAATAAAGGTTTAAAAAAGCCGTACGCGGGCCCAATTTTAAAAAAACCGCATATTTTTTTACGTTTTATTGGTATTTTAATACCCAAAATTTAATCGCGAAATATAAATTAATTAGGCCAAAATTTACAGCCAAACCAGCCAAAACGCCCGCAGTATTACGATAAAATGGTAATAATTTACAAACCACGTAATCGGATTTTTCGACGTATTTATAAACGCGATTTTTCCCTATAAACCTTTAAAATATACCTAAATTAAATTTAAACGAAAATAATAGTTTACAACCGGTAAAACCCCCCCAAACCGGCCTTTTCGGTATATTTAAACCACAAATTCCTTTTTATTAGTCGTTATAAAATATAATTAATAAAAAGAAATTAAAATAGCAGGTATTAAATATATACGTTTTTACGAACGTTCCCTATTTTCGGTACGCTATTTTAAATTTTATATAGGAAATAATACCACCCGATATAATAAATTATTTTAAAAATTATTATAACGTTTGCCAATATAATATCGGGGTTTTATTAACCCTGCCTGTAAAAAAACAACCGTATAAATTACCCAAAAAAGATTCCAAAAAAGCTTATATATTCCAATAATTGGAAAAATAGGGTATTTATTTTGTAATAATTACGTTATTTCCAAACCCGCAACGCTTATACGATTTACCTTCGTAATTAACGTTATTATAATTAAAGACCGCCATTTTCGCCAAAATATTCGTCCATTTTTATAATAGGGTTTGGACGAAAAAAAATTTACTGGAATATTTTCCAATTATATAATTATATTTATAATTTAAACAATACGGCGATTATTTCCTAGCTAAATTCCCCAAAATTTACGAATATAATGTAAAAAATTACAAATTTTATATTTAATAAAAACGGGCGAAAAGGCGCGGGGATATAAATATTATAAAATTTTCGTAACCGGCCAATTAATTAAATAATTAAAACGGAAAAAAACGGCGCAAACAATAACGGATTAAACGATAAATATTATAATTATATACGAGTTCGTTAATAATACGAAATCGATAACGGAATCGTTAAATAAGGTATAATTCCGTAAAAATACGGGTATAAAATCCCGATTTTTTTTCGTTAATAGTCCAATTTACCATTATATTTACGGGTAATACGGCGAATTTTTAAAAACTTTTTAACGGTTTTTTTAATATTGGTACTACGAAGAAATATTTATAGAAATTAATATATATTTTTTATATTTTCCATATAAATATATACGAAAACGTTAAAACGTTATTTTTATATAACGGCGAAGGTATTTTTTTAACGGCCCAATAAAAAAATAAAATATAGCCCAATTATAATAATCGTTACGGTATTTGCAATAATATAAAAATTGCGGAAAAATGGCCAATCGACCATATAAATTATATATATATAATTGCATTACGTTATATTTTTATAGGTAAATATAAATACGAAAAAAACCCCAGAAAAGGTTAACGCCAGTTTGTCCACAATTCCCAAAAAATAATATTTGCCCCGTTATATTTTTATTATATATGCAATTTTATAATAACGCGAAATTATTCCGTATTTCGTTTATAATCCGTTTTTTATATCCCATTTAAAAGGATTTAACGCCCTAGGTAAAAATAATTTATTTGCCGTCCTTATTATTACGGGGGTAAAAAGGTTAAATCCCTTATATATTATTTAAAAAAATCCAATACCCTAAATAGGAATAATTTTTTTGCCGTTTTTATTATTACGGGGGTAAAAGGGTTAGGTACGGTTACGGAATTTTTTACGCGAACGAATATTACCATATTATTGGTATTATATTAAATAAATTGGGCCTTATTTCCGCCGAAATTAACCGTCCGATCGCTTCGGTTTTAGACGTATATTTCGAAGATTTAAAATATTATATAAGTTTAACGTAACCGCGGCTTTATTTCTTTTAGGCGGGTATTACAAATAATTGGAATATTATATAGGTTTTATATAACCGCGGCCCGTATCGTTATTACCGTCGTAAATAAATTTACCGTTCGTAAAAAAAATTACGGTGGCATTAAAATCGTTTAACGAAATAACGTTAATTTAATATTTTACGCTTTAAATATTTGGGCGACCGCGGGTAAATTTAATGGAAAAAAACCCGTTTCCGGGATAAATTTTTATATTAGTAAAAGATTTTATTTTTACAAATTGTAACGGTTATTACGCCCAAATTTAATCGGGCCCACCGTTTTACCGGAAATATTATTTAAGTAATTAAGGGCCTTATACCCTGTTATAATTATAAATATCTCCTTTTTTTCCCTTTCCAATTTTTTTCTTTTTTTTTTATTACCAATTTATTAATTATTACCAATTCGATTTTATAATTGTTAATTTAAAATTATAACGATTAAGCCAATATTCAAATTCGTCGCCAAACGTAATAACTATTACAATCGCAAAAATATTTTATATTGGCTAAATTAAAATTATTAAACATTATTTAAATATATTCTAATTGGACAAAGTTATCCGCACCCACCCAATTATTAAGGGATTAATCTTATTATAACGAAAGTAGGTCCTTATTAACGCAAACGTAATATAATTATAACCCTATTCGGTTAAATCCGGAATAGCCTAATTAACTCCATTGTAACAATAATTATAATTTTTGTATTAAACCTTAAAAAATTGTAATAATAGTTACAATTACAATCGCAAATCGCGATATTTTCGAAAAAAAGCGGTAAAAAGGGCAAAAAAATTAACGCGCCCGTATAATTTATATTCGGGCATATTTTTTTAAATACGGATTTACCGACCGGTTTTATAACCATACCGTAAAAAATAACCCGAACGAAGGTATTAAATTAATATATAAAGAATTTGGGGTAATACAAGCCGATTTACTGGGTAGGTATAAAATTTTAAATTGCGTATAAAAACCGCGTTTTATTACAAAATTATTTTAATACAATAAACGTAACGTTAAATTTATTTCTTATCCCTAACCCTAAAAACGATAATATTACCGATAAAAGGGCCGGTAATTTTAACGATAACGGTACGGGTTTTTTTAATACGTTTTAATAAACCAATAATATATAGGTCGAATTTACTAATAACGAACCGGCTAATTATCCCATTATTAACGAACCGGTTAATCCTACCAATAATAAACCGGCCGATCCTACCCATAACGAGCCGGCCGATCCTACCATTAAAATATAGGTTAATCCTACTAATAATAAACCGGTTAATTTTACTATTAATACGCCGGTTAATTCTACCATTAATAAACCGGTTAATCCTACCATTAATAAACCGGCCGATCCCACCATTAATAAGCCGGCCGATTTTATTACCGAAAATAATATTAATTCCGGTATTAATTTAATTAACGCGCCCGATCCTATTAACGAAAACGGTATTAGTTCCGGTATTAATTTAACTAACGCGCCCGACCTTATTAACGCAAACGATATTAACCAAAAATCGCCATTACCCTAACGATAATTTAATAATATTATTTTACCCGTTAAAACCGTTTTTACGAAAATAATAAAATTACGTTTTAAACCCGACGATAGCCCCGATAATAAACCGGTAAATTACGTTTAACCGGAATATTATTTTCCGTCGTATAAAAATACCGGTTTATTGGACCATTTATTCGCCCCGTTTTAAAAGAAATTTTAAATTAAAAAAGGCGTAATACCGACGGCGATAACAATTACGGTTTAACGCAGGGCCGGGAATATTAATATCGCCAAAATGGTTCGTATTCACCCTTATTTGGGCTACGTTAATTATTTTAACGTCGATAATAATATCCGACCCCGGCTTGGTTTAAAACCGGAAATAATATTTTTCGTAATATTTAAAAAATTCCGATCGCCCAAATACCCGAACGTATTTAATCGAACGTTGGAATTTCCGCGACGAAAACGCGCGTTAACGGCCAAATTTTGGTATATTATTTTAATAGCAATTCGTCGAATATAAACGAGGTTATAATCGTTTTCGGCTACGAAACGACCAATACCCTGGTATAATATATAAATATTTTAGGTAAAAGGTTTTTATATTTTTTGGAAATTATAATAATTATTATATTTTATAGGCTATAATTCCCTTTTTTATTATAATAGCTATTATAATTTAAACTTTTTAATTTTTCAAATTTTTGTAATTATTATTATAATTTAAATTTTTTAGCTTTCTTTTTTTTTATAATAATAATTATAATTCATATTTTTTAATTAATTTTTATTTAATGGCGAATATATTCGGTTATTTGGCCTATTTTAAGGCCGGTAATTTGAGGGAGGTTACGAGGTAGCTTTAAGGTTTTAAAGTTGGAGATTACTTGTAGGGATAATTAAACCGTAGAATGGCAAATAACCGTCTGCTAGCGGATAGTAGAAATTTGTATTGTTTGTATAATTGATTGCACAATTAATTGTTGTTATGTTCGTTATTATGTAAAGTATTAGAATTGGATACGTGTACCAATTCTATGGCATGATCTCTTCGATCCGGATTGCCGGAAGTGCGGGGTAGAACCACGTGACCGGTTCTGCCACGTAGGGCTGGCTGGAACCGTTCACCTGGATCACTTATTGCACTTATTGCATTTATAAGAAAATGCGACAATACTGGGAATCGAACTCATGCACTTTATATTATTGTTATATTTATTATATGAATTATACCACTAAGCTATATTACTTATTTGTCTTATTTTCTTTATTGTAAAAAAAGACGTAATATTTAAAGCTTTGTGCGTGCATGCGTTTTATTTATTTATTTTGTTTATTTATTTATTTTGGGTACAGGGTAGCCTTATAAAATCGGCTCCTGTTAGTAATATTACCTTTTAATTACGCGCCGCCGATATCGAGGAAATTAATAACGATTTCGACGTAATTAATAATTCCCAATAAGTTTTTTTTTCGTAATAATTATTACAATTCCATTTTTTAATAATATTTTATTTAAAATTAATAATTTCGTTAAATCCCGTTAACGTAAGGACGGCCGTAAAAACGATTTCTCCATTGGCGAAAATATTAAATAAATCCGACGTTTGGTTATATATTTTTTTTTTAAAACCCTATTTTAACGGATAATTGGAAACGAGGCCCAATATTTCCGTTACCGGGAATTTATAATATACCGCGTATTTCGCCTCGTATTTTATATTAATCGGGATTTGGCTACCGCAATCCCAATTATTAATAAAATTAGGAACGTTATTAGGCCCGGTACGTTAATATGGGATAAGGTTTAAATTTTTTTCGCCCGCTTTAAAAGTTTATTTTAGGAAAATATATTTTTAACGACGTATATTTGGAACGGTAATAATTATTTCGTCGTTTCGTATATTAATTTTAATATTAAAATTTCGTTAATAAAATTCGAATCGATAGGTTGGAAATAATGGCTTTTTTATTTTCGTATTTTGGAATTTATTATATTTATAATAACGTCCGACGCCAAATTAACGTTTATTATCTATTATACCGGTATTTTTACTATACGTCGCGGTATAAATATTGGACTAACGTTACCGAACGGTATTATTATTTATCCCCGCGAAAAAATCCTTTTTTATTATATTATTACGGAAGAATTGCAATTTGGTTACCGATTCGAAAATATAATAATAAATACGGAAATTATTTTAAAAAATATTTCCACTTTTTTCGTAAATAAGGATATAAACGATATTAATACCGCCCTATTTGGGAATAACGTAAACGGGAATAACGCAAATTTAGGGCAAAAAATTTCGTCCTTTTTAAATATAGAATTAATCCGATTATTGCAATTTTTAGCGATAAATTATTTTTTTTGGTTTATAATTTACGCCGAAAACGATATCCGGAATGCGGATTCGGCCGAATTAAATAAGATTTTAGCGTTAAAAAATGTAGAATTTAAAGCCAAATACCGCAATATCCGATAAAATTTTAAAAAAAATTTGTAAAAAAGAAAAACCCGTTTCGAATCGGTTACCGTTAACGTTTTAATTTAATATAACGGCGACGGTTTTTTTAATTGGGTTTATTCGAAAATTTGTATTAATTCCCGAACGTTACCTTTTTTTAATAGGGCCAAAATGGTTTATTTTATATTAAACGAATTTCCTTTTATTATCCGCGTAGTGGAAATTTGTATAAAAGAAAAAAAAAGGGTTAGCGCGTTTTGGTTATAACGTCGAATTTATAGGTTTAATCGTAAATTACTTTTATTATAATAATAATTATAATCGCCTTTTTATTTTTTATTTATTTGTAATAATTATTATAAATTCCAATTTTGTTTTTTATATAACGATTATTATAATTTTAAATTTTATTGCTAATTTTTTTAATTTAATCGCTGTTATTTTGGAAAAGGCCAATTTCGGCGTAATTATTATCCGGTTTGGTTTATTCCAAGCCGAACGTAATAAAGCAATTACCGATTTTACCGAATCGAATTTTACTTTTAACGTTTGCGTTTTAAATATTAATATTTCGAACGCCGGTTTTAATTTATATTATAATTATTATACCGGTATTATTATTTTTTTAATATGGAACGCCAATATTTAATTGCAAATTTATGGTTGGTTAATTTGTTTGGGTTAATTTAAACCTGTTATTTGGAAAATTTTCGAAGTGCGGGGTACCTTTTTCGATTGGGTAAAGGACCGGATATTCCGAAAGGTTAATTTCCCGAATTTTTTTTTTGCGGATTTTACTAATATATATTAAATATTATTAAAATATATTACGCGTATACGTTTGCCGGAGGTTATCGTTTTTCCTATTGTAAAACAGTTTTTAACGTACGAGGTAATAGCGGTTATATTTTTCTGGTTATTTAACTGTTTTATTTGGATAACGGAACTTTTATAACATTTTAACGATTTTTATTCCGATAAAACGCGCCGTATGGGCGAATTTTATTCCCGTTTTATTTTTATATTCGTTTTTAATATTTTTACCCCGTTTAACGAATAGGATTTAATCGAAAAAACCTCGGTATTTATTTTATTATTTGGTTTAATTTATATCGATTACCAATATTAGGATTAAAATAGTGGACGTAATACAATTAGCGATTATATTAATCGTATATATTTGCTTTATTTCGATTTTACCATTATAGATCAGGGGTTTATGGTTAAATTAATAAAATGGATTAAAAATAATAACGGATATTACGAAATTGCCGAAAATATACGGGTAATTAGGGCGTTTATAAGGGATTTTAATATTTAGGTAATTAAACGTCGGAAAATTAACGCGTTTTTTAAAAAAAATATTTAGGATAACGGCAAATACGACCTTTTGGCCGTTATTATCCTACTTTTTTCGTCGGTCGAATTTAGTAACGATTATAATGGAATTAATTTTAATTTGTTTAAAAAACCATATATACCCGTTTTGGTCGAAAATAAAGAAGAAGGCGAAGGAACGTTTGGTTCGTTTACCCGGACCCCTACCCGTAAAAAAAAGCGTAGCCTTAAAAATCCCATTTTTTAAAAAAAAATTGGCCATTATTAAGCGTTTTTTTTTTTTAATTTGTTTTTGTTTTTTTTTCGTAATTTGGTATTAGGGTTTATTGGTGGAAAAATAAAGTTTATATATATATATTATTATAACGAAAATTATAAATGGGGTTTTTTTTTATTTGGTTTTATTTTTAGGTTTATAATAGGAAGGTTTAATAAAAGGGATAAAATTAGTGGAAAAACGGTTCGTCGTTTTATTGGGGGTTTAAGGGGGGTAATATATATTTTGGTTATTATGGTTAAAATTATTATATGGGTATATATCCCGGTATTTTGTTTTATTTTATTATTTGCGGGGAAGGTGATTTTCGGGCCTTTATTTACGTTTTATTTTAAATGGAAACCTATTTATTTTTAATTAATTTGCTTTTTATATTATATTATTTATTTTTAAAATATTTATACTTTTTTTTCGTCGGATTTTACGTATATCCCGTAAACTAATTTTTTTTTAATATTTATTATTCCATTTATATTTAATTTATTTGGTTTATTATTTCCTTTTTTTAAATATTTCCCTGTTTTTTTAATATTTATTTGGTTTAATACGTTATCGGAACGTACAATTTTTTGGTTAAACGCCGCCAATTTATCGCCCATTAGTTTTTTTATACCCAAATATAATAGGTCGGGGGCGTTAAAATCGAAATTAGGCGTTATTTTATCCTTTTCGTTTTCCCACTTATTTTAAAATAACAAATACGTATAATATATAATATTATTATTAGTTAACATTATATAATATTTATTATTAATACGGATACGGGAGATATTTTCCAAAATTTTGCGTAACGTATTCGCGATTGGCCCTAAAATTGCGTAAATTATAAAGGTTTTTCGCAAATCGTACGTTAAATTGCGATTGTTTTTAATATATAAAATACGGGAATGGAAAATATTTTGTAAAAACCGTAAAACGTGGTAAAATTTTTTTTTGTTTTTTTGGAATTTGCTATTTTTTCCTAATCCCGTTATATTTATGGATATAATGGGTATATACGTATACCAAAAGTAATTAATAAAATTAAATTCGATATAAAAAAACCCTGGTACGGGCAATATTTATTATTTTTTATCGAAAGGTTAAAACGATTTAATATAGGTTTTTTATATGGCGCGGATATATAATATCGTTTTTTAATCCTTATAAACGAGAATTAGGACGGATAAATAATCGAAATGGGTGGTTTTTAAATTTAAAAAATGTTTAAATAGGATTTTATAAATTTGGATAACGCTTATATAATCCCTTTCGTTTTTTATAATAGCGGAAATTTGGATAAAGTAAAATGTTGGTATAATTTATACGAATATAAGGTATTGTGGGATTATATCGGGTAAAAAGGGGCTATCGGGAAATAAAAAACCGCAAATTTGGTCCAAAATGTAATATTTAGCGTTTTTATAATAAATATCCGGATATTGTAAAAAATTGAACGTTTGCAACCATTTTTGGTGGAAGGGTATAATAGTATATTATTGGGATTACGTATATTTTTTAAATTTTAACGTTAATATAAAAAGGTACGAAATTAGGTTTTATATTCGGTTATACCTTTTATAACCAAAGTTTTGCACCTTTTCCAGAAAATTAAAATTATTATATACGAAAAATAAAATTGGGTTACGGGCGATTTTTTTTAGGTTGGCTTATATGTATATATTATTATTATTATTTCTAATATTAAATATATAAATAACTATTATTTGTTACGTATTTGGGCAACGGTAATAAATTATTGCGTTTACCGTTTAATGGTTTTATATAATAAATATATTCCAAATCCGGATAACGTATTTATAATACGTTTTAAAACCCCGTTATATATAAGGTATATCGCGAATGCGCGTAACAAATAATTATTTTTTTGCGGGGAATATCCGTAAATTAAAATGGCTAATATTAACGTAACGCGTTAATCCGTCGACGTTAGGGGGTTTGTGGTTTTGGAAAGGGTATTCGGGGCTTAATATGGCAAATTCGCGGTTTATAATAATATATAAAACGGGCGGTAGCTCCGAAAATACGAAAATAATAATATTATAAATATAAATAATATTAGGGCCTTAATTGGAATATTTTGGAAAAATGTATCGAATATTTATTTAAACCAATCCATATTACAAATATTTTTGGCGAAATATTTTTCCGTCCCCGGGAATTGGAAATTTGTTAGTTCGAAACGTTTAAAATTAAAAAAATATTATATTAAACCCCGGAATTTTTAACGAAATGGGGCGGTATTAATAAAACCAGTTTTTTTTTTTTCGTTAAAACGGTATTTTACCCCGTTATTACGTAAACGTTTTCGAATAATAGGATTTTTTAATATTTTTTTAAAATAATATATCCGTCGCGCGGCGGAACGGGAAATATTATAGGTATTTGGCATTATTATCCAAACGTAAATAAATTGGTAAAAATTGGTATATCGGTTACCGTTACGCCAAAATTTAAAGGTATTTCGGATAAAAAAGATTTCGGGGTCGGTTTTGGAAATAATATTATTACGTTCGGAATTAAATTCGTTCGAAAATTAACGTTATTTATACGAAAAATACGTAAATTCCTATTTATTTTTTAATACGGGATTAGGTAATAAAAAAAACGAAAATATAAATAATAAAATATTTAAATTTAACGACGGAAGGTAATATATTGCTAATTGCGTAAATGGGAATATTTCCGTAAATATTAAATTCGATATTATCGCCGATATATTTTTTTTTAAAATATATAGTAAATTGTTCGTATAAAATAATAAAGGGGATTTTAATTTGGGTTCGGTAATAGGTAATAGGGGCGTAAATTTTTTTTTTTTTTTTTTTTTTTTATAGCGGGTAAAATTATTATTCGCAATATGGTAAGATTTATATCGTTTGCGACGAAAATCGACAAAATGTCCTTAAATTAAAACGGGCGCGATTTTTTCGGCCAATTTAATTAGTCGAAAAGCCGTATGGCTGAAAGGTATATGGAACGTCCGGTTTACCATTGCGAAGCAGGGGTGGTTTAGTTTGAGCATTAAGACTATTTTTATCCTGCTCTTAACGCTGATTCAACGCTCGCTGTTATGTAATGACTCGATCTATCGGATTATCTAATGCGACATTGGGTGCCTGATTTGTCCAATTATGGGCTCGCTGAAATGGTCGCCAGTTTGCTTTACCCATTCCCCAATAACTAGATTTCTTGCATCAGAGAATTCTTACCAACGTCCAAATATATGTCATAAACCCCCAGGTGCGACATGAGATCGGTGTGGCGGCTATAGCTGATGCTTCGAAATGCCACAAGTTGGCAGGCAGGCTATGCATGTTGGTCACATTTTCCCTTGGCACTGCAAATGCCCCTTCTTGTGGCTTTAGGATTGTTTTATAGATGGATGAATCTATTTGCTCAAACTGCTATGGGAACTCGGAAGGGTATACCGTCGTGGATTTGACCGGGAAATCGTCTATTTAGACATCTATTTATTCAACAGCTGCATTTCTATTTACCCCATGTACATGCGTTTTGCTCCGATATGTAGTTGGCCTATCTGGCTCTTGTAGCCTATGTACTTTGTTGCTTTGTACAAGTCCATTAATTCATATAATATTCATCATCAGGCTCCTAGTCATCATACTGTCATATCACTTGATCTCTTCGCCCTAAACCGACTGTCTTGATGAATTTGTGCGCAGTACGTCGCTCAACCAGCCGAGGTTGGGTGTCTTCTCCAGCTCCGCCCACTCCCGCGCCGGCAGCTTTGTCCATATATCAAACAGCTCAAAGAGTCTCACGATCCGGCCCACCATGGCACGCGTGTCTTCGTGATCTGGCGACCCGAGCTTGCTGAGCCTCGCCAGAGCAATCATGCGGTCTAGCGCCTCGACGACGAGTTCCCAGGACTGGTTCTCGGACATGGTGGCGCCGGCCCTCCCCAGCCAGAACAGCAGTCTCAGATCCTCCTCGACCCAGGGGCCGGTGATCAGCCGGTCAGGAATCGAGGTCTCGGGGTGGACCTCAAGCATATTTGGATAAGGCCGCTGGACGTCCTCCTCCTCTGCGACTACGACCTTTTCAAACTCGAAATCGAACTGGCTCTGCACTCGAAAGTCTTCGTCTCTGATGAAGCCTTCCCGGCCAATACCTGGGGCCTTGCGGCGGAGTCGAACCTGCAGAAAGGGGGACGGCACACGGTAGAAGACCGGCTGTGGTCGCCGGCCGGTTGCGAGCCACACTTGCTGAGCTTGCAGTAGTCTGGCTGTCGTCAACCACTTTTGCTCGAGGATGCTGGTCTGTAGAAGCGTATTTGTGTCAATACTGATGAAGAAAAAAAAAAAACAGAATCAATGACAAACGTGGCCAAGACATGCAACTGTCACAGCCCCCATACAGAACCAATCTTTCCGTACCTGCAATTTAGGATCGCCACCGAACCTCTCGAGGTCACGCACACCCATCTGGTGCGGGACGGACATCGAGTAGCTGATGACCTCCTCAGCAGCGCAGCCGAACCAGTTGTCCCAGGTCGGGGCAAACGCCTCAGCTATCAGGCGGCGGAAGACATACGGGTGGGAGAGGATGCGGCCGATGAAGCCGCTGCAGCGCGGGAAGCTAAAGTTGCTCTCTGTGAGGAACACGTCGACCAGGAACCACTCTGGCAGGTCCCGCAGCGACTTCTTCCTCCTGCTGCGGGAGCCGTCGGGGTCGATGCCGCTACGGCGGGCGGCGAGCTTCTTCTGGAGCTTTGAAGGGCGGGTCTCACCCGCGCCCGCTTCTGGATCGCCGCGGCGTTTGCCTTTTTGTACAAGGTGTTTGTTGCCTCTTGCTCCTTTCTTTTTGGGAATCGGCGTCAACTTCATCTTGACCTCCTTCCTTGTTTATTAGAGATTCTGATCATGGTCGACTGACGAAAAGATAGACAATTTTATGAGTTCTGATCATAAATCCCTGGGTGAGAAAAGAAGAGGAGGGTTGTGTTGGCTTGGAATTGGTGGGTTTTCGCCGTAGTGGTCTAGTTAATCTCGAGATGCATTGAAGATATAGTCAGGGGCAAGTTTTGTGATTTCTTGGTAAATATTTCACTCGGAATTTTCGGAATTTGCATACCGTTTTTTTTTTTTTTTTTTTTTTTTTTTTTTTTTTTTTTTTTTTTTTAGGAATGCAGAGCTAATATTTTGCTAAATCCCACAAAAGTTGACCTAAACACCGGCCATCCACGTACAACTTGAGGAGGGGTTTCTTTTCTTTCTTGTTTTGTCTTTCTCCTACCCTTTTATCTTCATCACGTTTTGGAGATCGCACTGGAAAGAAAGAGATATCACTTTTGTAGGCTCCATACACACTTGCATTTGTGCACCTCTCTTCAATCCATGTTGTCGACCAATAATAGTCCACCGTCGCAGCCATAGTGGGGCATTTCCAGAAAAAATGACGGCAGCAAACCAACTTTTCGCTTTGAACGCTTCAACCGCGACAGTTATTATTACTTCCTGTCTGTAACATGGCAGCACAACAACGTACTCACTGGATTCGGCCGTTGAGAAATTACAACAGGCTTTGCTGAAAAGATCAAAAATTCAACTTCCCGACTGCTTCGTCCAAAAAAAAACAAATCGTATGGCCCGGGTCGCATTCTTCTGCTGAAATGCCTCGGTTGGCAGCACCACCTCTGCCGGTTCCCTCCCACAACCTGCTTCGATTCTTGCGCTCCCAGACCGATGGCCTACTAAGCTTCGATGCGGCCAGTACGACCACCTGCAGGACCTCGAGGGTCATGCCCGCCGCTCACGGTCCCCTTGGTCCGCGCGCGCTGACATGCAAGGCCAAGACGCTGGCTCTGCCACCAGGACGTCGCTCCTTCTGTACATCCCACCTGCGACCTCAGCGGACGGAGGGGGACGGTAGCAGGAACTTCATATTCGACATGAACAAGATCCTGCCCCGCGTCTTTCGCCGACAGAGGGGCTCCAACTCCAGGAGTACACTAGGGGGTCAATATCCGGACGAAGACCGGCCAAACGCCTACCCCCGAGCCACCAAGCCGACATGGCAGGAGAAGCTCGGTTGGGGAGGCGCTAAGTCTTTGGGGAGCGATATGGGAGGTCCCGGCAGCAGTGATGACTGCGGGCCAGACAACAACTTCACTTTTGGATCCAGACGGGCGCAGCTCATGCGCGCTCCCATGGACCCAAGACTACGGTGCACCGAGGTTGACGAGAACGGCGAGGTCATATTAGTAGACGGGGAGTACAAGAAGAGCGAGCTGATTGCAAAGGTATGTTGTATCTTTCCATACACGATTTACTTCATGGCTGTGTTTCGATGACTGACGGTACGATAATGACAGTACGGTCTTCTCCCTCGAGATCTCCGCAAGATCGACTCGTCGAACCTGCCGCATATCCTCGTCCGTCCCTCAGCTATTCTCATCAATCTACTGCATCTTCGCGTACTTATCAAGTCCGACCGGGTGCTTCTGTTCGACGTCTTTGGATCAAAGACATCATACAACCAATCAGCCTTCATGTATGACCTACAGGGCCGTTTACGGCAGAAGCAACCAGCGGGAAGTAATGCGGTGCTCCCATATGAGTTCCGTGCCCTAGAAGCTGTCCTGATCTCGGTCACCAGTGCGTTGGAGGCGGACCTCCTCACGGTGCGTGAGCCCGTGGTCAGGGTATTGCGGGAGCTCGAAGACGACATCAACCGTGACAGGCTGCGAATCCTGCTCGTTCTTTCAAAGAAGGTCAGCACCTTTGAGCAAAAGGCCAAGCTGGTGCGAGATGCCATCGATGAACTGCTCGAAGCCGACGATGACCTTGCGGCCATGTACCTGACGGAGAAGAGACACGACCTTTACAGGGGTGAGGATGACCACACCGAGGTTGAGATGCTGCTCGAGTCGTACCACAAAATCTGTGATGAAGTGGTTCAGGAGGCGAGCAGTTTGGTTTCCAGCATCCGCAACACAGAGGAAATGTGAGTTTGACAGGATTGTAGTCGCTCATCATGTATTCGCCGTACAAGAGCTAACATTATTGCAGCATTCGCGCCATTCTCGATGCCAATCGTAACTCCCTCATGCTTCTGGATCTCAAATTCAGCATCGGCACCCTTGGCTTGGCCATGGGTACCTTCCTGGCCGGTCTGTACGGTATGAACTTGGAGAACTTCATCGAAGAGACTAACTGGGGCTTCGCTGGCGTTACCACCTTCTCCATCTTTTTCTCTCTTCTGGTCTGCAGGTATGGCCTTGTCAAGCTGCGAAAGGTCCAGCGGGTCAAGATGCACGGAACCGACGGCGGCACCACTTCCTCGTGGTTCCGGGAAAATGTCCAGACTATTGAGCAGGGGAACGCACCGGGTCTTGGCGGGAACATGGGCCCCATCGATAAGTTTCGGCGGGTTAAAAACAAAACCAACAACACCTCATCCAATCCGGGGAAATGGGTCTAACGATGTACTAATGATCAACCATGGTCTTTTGGACAAAAAAAGTGCATGTTGGGTTACTGACGATAGGCGCAGAGGGTCTGATACTGTCCTTCAACTCTACACCAGACGAAAAAGTGTGAGGGTTTATGGGGCTTTTCCAACTTACAATGTACTAAAAGATGTAAAATAACCACGGCTCAGACACGAGCCCATACTTTTGACGCAGCGACCAGCTGGATTTTTAGAGACACCTATCATATTTTAGAGTAAATGGCTGGGTACTTACCACCACTCTCCAAAGGGACTTTCAAATAGACACCGTACCAGGGTATCGAATATCAGTCTTATCTCAACCTCTCTCTTCAAGGAGTTGAGTTGAGAGCCTTGACAACTTCAAGTCAACCAAAGCCCACTTGTCTAAATCTTCTTTGTTATCTGCAACTCAACAGTAATATGAGTCCATAGGGGTAAGTCCTTTCGCCCCTTCATCAGACATCGAATTTCGCCAGCTGACGACAATGATGCACACAGAACTTAATTCATTCGTTTACCGTAGTTGGATCGCGATCCTCGGGTCATGATTCCCGGTACCAAGATTACGCTCAAGGCAGCAGCCTAAGAAGCGTCTTACCCAGATGGGCTGTCACACGAACGAACAGGCAACGGGTCATAACTGATCACAAAACGCTACTCGTGGGTCATCTCCAATATCACAAGAGAGTCACCGACGATACAATACCTCTCTCGGAACTCCGAGCAACTTACTTCCACACGACGAGGTTTCAGGAGGACACACCCTTCGCCTAACCATCTCACCCGACATCCGACGATGCAATCAGGATGTGATGGCATGCTTCCCAGTACCAGGCAGAGCCGGCAAAAAAAAAAAAAAAAAAAAAAAAAAAAAAGGCACGACTAACGGCGAGTCGGCCCTTTACCTCCTCTCTAGAGGCCCATCATGAGCGCTATGACTGGTGCTTGTCTCCGAGGGAACATGCCAGAAAGGACTCGATCATGACGTCCTTTGGTCCGACATGCCTCTGACTCCCGCCGAACGACAGGGAGTGAGTTCCCAACAACCTTCCGAGTAATTACCCCCACAGTCATCGCCATCGTCAAAGGGGCGATGGCCCGGTGTCGTGAAAGAAAAAAAGCCAAAATAATCCGCCAAGACGTGCTAGTGCGCATCGCGCATCTCTTTAGATTTTTTTCCCCCCTCTGTTGCCAGTGTGTGCCCCCCTTTTCCCCATCCACATCTAGATCATAGTAAGCACTCCTTCAGCAGGCCTCGTATAGGCAGCCCACGTTTGTCTTTGCGACAACGGGGGGAGATCTTGGGCCAGCTGAAAGACCACATCGTGGCAAAATATAATGCTGGGAGCATGACACAGAATTATACTCAGCCGGAAAGAGATGGAGTGCAACAAGAAAGAGCCGCAGAAAAAATATGAGGTGGCGTCAAAACGCACCGCGACGAAATAATCTCAGGGCCCTCGGCCTAATGTACGTTACCTGGTCCGAGCAAGTGAATGAATGATCATCCCGGATCATCCGGTCTCTTGGATTTGTCAAACCGATACAAAATTTGCCTTTTTTTTTCTTTTTTGCTTTTTACATGACAAAAAGAAAGCGCAAACATAACTCTCGAGCCCCTACCTACTTAGTAATTGGGAAGTTTACTGTCTGCTTGAGTAAGGTCTTGGCCTTTTTTATGCTTCGATAACGAACCTACCTAGATAGGCATTCTCGTAAGCAGTGGAGACAAGAGACCAATCACTGTCTGTCAGTCATCGCGTGAACGAACTCCGAGTACTGTGCAACCTTTCAGCCCGCCATCCCCTGAGTCCTGCACTTTTTTTTCATTCTTGGTTAGTTTAGCTGTGAAAACATGGATCACTGGACCTCGGTCATGTTGCAAGTCATGACGAACTGCCAACGAACAAGAAAAAAAAAAGTCGCTTTGGACAGCCGGAAAAAAGCACAACAAACAAAACAAGCCAATAAAACGCCCGAAACGCACAAAGGACCCCTTCCACTTTTCTCTTCATACAAAATATCAGATTTGGTTGGTAGTCTAATCTTCGCCCCAGGAGCGTGACCGCCTTTGGGGGGGTCCCCAACCAAGAATTCTCTAGTTGCGGAGCCCTTGGTTAACAGGTTCCAATGCCAGCTTGTTGCGTGAATGAGTCACTCAATCGTTGGTAGGAGAGCTAAGAACAACGGAGTCTGCAATTCACATCTCTTCACACCAAGTCATCTATGTTTATGACCTGGGGGCGCGCCCACCCCTCAGCTCGCACAGGGTTCCGAGTGGAAGTAAGCGCGTAGGCTTTTTTTTTTTTTTTTTTCTTTCTTTTCTTCACCCCTCCTGTAGCTTTGCCCCCTCATGTGTCCCCCGATTATCGGTCAGTTTTGCAAGATTTCTGTAAGCGCCAACAAAAAGTGAAGCTTCTCATTTTGCTTTGTCGCCACGCCGACTATCCCGGTAAACAAACTTCTCAGGTCGTGTCGTAGGGTATGGTAAATGACGCTGGTGTTGTTTCCGCTCCAGCAGTTAACAGGCTGTTTCACGCCATCATTCAGCTCAACAGTCAACAAAAGCTGGAATAAAAATAAATAAACAATAAAAAAGATTAATTAAATAAAAATTATACCAATAATACTTTTTATTTGTTTTCCCTGACTCAACTTGGTCATAGCAATGGGGAGACAGAGTGACAACTGATGTTATGCGCTTGCTTGTTGGTCGAGTATCTTTCCTTCTTTTGGTCTGCATGACCATCCTATGAGGTGGCATGGCCTTTCTGCCATACCGAAATCCTCAAACAGACGCAAGTGTTCCGCACGAAAAATGCCGTGGTTGCATAACCCCCGTCCACAGGCTGGCTCCTTGGCCAGCCCAGCCAGGACGATCCTCTCACGCATGAGAAACAACGTGAAAGCCGCCGGGGTAAAGTGCCAAAACCCGCTCCGGTTTGGCCAAAAATGCCACGCAGCTTGACTGTTGTCAAAGTAAAGGATCAAGCCTGTGAACATGTTCCTTGACGGGGCGTCACGACTTGACGTATATGCATATTCCCGCTCAAGAATGCACTGCGACTCATGTATCATCCACATAGCAACAACAAACGCGGCCAAGTATCAAAGACAAAGGGAATGTGAATTAGCGAGACGTCCAAGCAAAACTCTCTCGTATTGCTGGAGAACTCGATAAAAGTAGAGGCATCTTGCCTCACACTAGCAAGTCTTATGTATGCTTGTTCAACCAACGCGCCAACCATCTCCTCTCTCTGTCTTTCTCTGTCTCTCATCGTACACGACACCAAGATACAGGCATGGGCATACATAGACCAGCCACCGTATATAGCTATTTGTGATATCAGTCCGCCTGCCAAAACTTTCTAGCAGCAAACTCCGATCAGAAGTATCCCCTTGTTATGCTCAATAAATTCATACGCCCCCAAACCTCGTCCATGACATGTTGAAGAAAACAAAAACAAAAGACCCCATTTTGATCCATGCAATGCAAGAACGGCAAAGAGGACCAACTTGTTACGCCCTAAAATATGACTTTTCGAGATGAGAAGTAGCAAAAGTGGTATACCGCAACTTCAACGACTGTAACTTCCCAAAATACATGGTACAAGTCAAGCTCAAAAGAAGTGGCTTAGCAATCGAGACCGGGAAAATGTAATAAAAATATCGTGTCACAGGACCGAATGTGTCCAGCGGATACAAAACAATATAAAGGGCCACAGCAAAATGGAATAGTCAGGTTCAGTTAAGAATACCATCCCACATGCCAGGTCCCCCCATTCCACCTACAGCAGGGTGAAGAGGGTTTATTGTGAATTGTTGTGCAGCCTCAGTAGAGCAGCAGACTCGCTTTCGGCCGTCTCCCCGAAGGGCGGCGTGCGACAGCAGAGGCTCACTGATGGCCGACCCGAATCTTGGACGCACCAGGTTATCGGCCCAGCCAGATGAAGCAGAAACCGGATTTGCTCTCAGCAGCTCCCTGACTTGATCCTGAGTAATGTCCATGGATGCCGTGCGACCACGCTTTGAACCAGCCCTAGGGGCCGGAGCAGGTCGCTGCACAGTGGACTGATGGTTGTGCAAGTCTTGCAGTGCACGCGCAGCAGCATCGTCAATCTCCCGTTCCCTGCGAGCCAGGGGCGTTTCAGCACATGCATCTTTGCCGACCGGGTAGCAGTAGGGCTCCGGCGACGAGGTGATGCAGTTCTCTTCGTAGTCCTCAGGGACAGTGGCGATGATGGGCCTCAGGCTAGACCTCTCACTGCAAAGCTTCGCGTAGCGGCATCGCGCCTGTACATCCAGTTTGGTAGACGGCGCGCTTGCCAGCGACGAAGCAGATGAGATGGAGGACGACCGTGAAGTCCGGGATAAGTCCGAAATCATCGACTCTGGTGAGGAAGTTGTAGAGATTGTGTTTGCCAAGGAGGAGCGACGAGCTGTGAAATAGCTGTGCGGGGAAGACGTTACAGCCGTGGGCCAGGGGGTCTGGACCGACCATGGTGCTTGCGTGGCAGTAGCCGAGTTGGCTTGGGCCATCGCAAGACCCATGGAAGAACCCTTGTTCAGCAGGTGGCCTGCAGCACTCACAGCGGGAGTGCTGAAGCCGCTGGACTGGGGAGTCAAACGTGGAGTGGGCAGTAGGCCCAAGGCAGGAGCCAGCCGGCCGGGAGTATATACAGTTGCCGGTGTTGGCTCCATGACCATGGGCGCAGTGTAGTGGGTAGGCGTGGTAGGCGTTACTGTGGCCTCAGGGGAGGCACGGTCGAAGCTGGGGCTCCTGTCCGATGACCAGTTTGAATACAACGACCGTGGTGATGAACCCAGCTCCTGAGTCTTGGATGGGGACGATGGTACAAGAGCCTCGAGATTAGTCAAATCGGGTGTGAGATTCAAAACGAGATGTCGGAACTCGTCGCACTGCCGTTCGAAAAGCCTCTGCGCAGCTCCACCTGGAGACGGCGGCTGCGAAGGTGTAAACTTCATTACACAATCGGTCCAACGGTTGTAAACCTCATTGGTGATGTGCAAATTCCAGTTGACGGCGAGCAAAAAGGCGATCTCATTCTGGTTGATCTCATGAGTAGCCAGGCCCGAGATCTTGCTCCATGCACGCGCAGAGTAATTCCTATCCTGCAAATATTTGGAGGCCAGTATCAAAGCAGCCAGAAACATCCGTCGGCCGCACTGGAGGGCGCGGCTCGCGTGGCAGTCATCTTGCTGTTCCATAGTGAAGTCATGATCGGGAACATGAGGCTTGACGAGAATCAAATAGTAGAGAGCAACCTGCAAAGTCGAATAGCTCGTGCGGGAACGGCGCAAGGTTTCCTGGATAAAAGTCCGCAGCGGCAACACACTGTTGCTGGATTCACTGCGGCAGATCACCGAGGATGTAGGCCAGATGGCCTCAACAATCTGCGTTGAAGAATCTGGAGAGGGAGTGTGAGTATATGCGACCTGACTGCAAGCAGTCACTAGAGCTAGTTGTCAAAATGGCTTACCAACGAGGCTGTCAACAAAGTTGACCTTGCGGTCGGATTGGCGGACAAGGGTGGGAGGACAGCCAATGCGAGACGTTGCCCCACTCGCAGAGCGCCGAGGGTTTTGTCGGAGCTCTGCAGATACCGGGACATCGACATGCAAAAGCTGCTGCTGCTGATTTTGTGCCCTTGCCCATGAGCTAATGCGGGACTGTGCATGAATTTCGGCAACGGCAACGCCGGAATCCCGAGCTAATATCCTTCCACATTGCGAATCGCATGAGTCTGACTCTGAGGTAGCGGAAGAAGCGGAAGAGTCGTCGGAGGTTTGGGAGAGGGAATCGGACCAGATCTGGCTTGACGTGTCCGAAGCGGAGGCAATCGATGCCGATTTTGCTAAAGACGAAGATGGGTACACGGATGTATATTGAATCTGCGACGCGTTGTAGTTGTTCTGGAGGTCGGGGCGCAAGGCGGCGGTGGCGGACGAGTCACGCGCACCGCTACTCATCTTGGCTTGGGTGAAGGTCGAAGAGGGGGGGTTGATTCGATATGCGGGAGGTGTCAGGTAACACAAAGTGTAAACCAGACTAGTCCAGTCGCAGCCAAACAGCTGTAAACCAATAAACCGTGTGTTGTCGAAAAATCGTATACTCGATCGGGTGGGTAAAGCTCTAATGTATAAGAGCTGTATTATCCGATAGAGATGCAGAGGGCTGCTCAAACAAAGGCACCTCGAGTTGACTTTCCAAGGACGGTTACACCGGAATACGAGGCTGAGATGGCGGCGACTGGGGTAAGCGATGAGATCGCAAGATGCATCGCGTATTTGAGGAATAAAAAAAAGGTTGAGTGGAGATGGTTCTAATGTAATAAATAGATAAAGAAAGAGGTGACGAAGAGAGATGCAGTTCACTGTAGACGCATCAAGAAGTAAAGATCGATATCATCGGAATAAGAAGGTATCAAGAAAGGTAAATTAAAAAAAAAAACGGTTACCCCCAGGTCAGGGAAGTCGGTGGTGTGTATTGGATTGGTGTTGTTGTTGTTGTTGTGTTGATTTAGTCGTTTGCTTGCCTGCTGTCCTCGATTTTCGGTCGGTTCGGGTTCCCGTGGTGCGTTGCAAGCAGGACGGGATTCTGAAGGCAGAGAGTGGGACGCCTTTATTGAGGTGACAAGCCAACAACCAAAGATCGATCACAGGCCGGATGTGACTCGATGCAGAGGCAAGGCGTGTTCTCAGGGGCGAGGTTTTTTAGGTAGCAGCCCCCAGTAGTAATAGCCTGCCTGGTGGTGTTAACGTTCTGGGGGGGAGAATGATTGATGACTCCTACCCCTTCCGAAGTTAGGAGGCGTGAATGGCAAAGGAGAGTGGCGAGACCCGCGTGCCCGATTTGTTGCCGCTGGGGCAGGACAGGTTTGGGACTTTTGGGCTTGTAGTGGGTGGGTCGAGGCGCTGTGAACTGGGCACCAATTGGGAAGTGGTATGACAGGGTCTCTGGCGGAAGCCTGGAAATGGGGCCCTTCAGTGAGTGTGGCGAGTGAGAGATGAAAATAAGTGGATCTGGATGACAGACGCGTTGTCATACGTTCATTCGTTCCTTCGGTAGCTGTTTGGTGTGACTGCGAAATCACGATCACCTCTCCTGATCTGATAGCTTTTCGTTTTTTCTTTGGTCTTTTTTTGGGAGGGCCTTCAAGAAATGCTTGTGGTTATTTCTCTTTGTTGCAGAATGCAAGTGAATGCCGCGCAGCTGAGAGATAAAAAAGATTACAGGCTTTGTTAAAGGCGGAGTGGGAAAGGCGGGTGACGAATGCCCTTCGCCACAAGACTAAAGGGTAGGTGTGTATGTGTAGGTACGGAGTAGAGACAAGTGGCGGGTGCAAGATAAAAAAAACGGTGTTTTTTTAATAAGAAAAGAGGAACCAAAAATGGAAATGCAAAAGAAGATGAATAGTGATGTAAAAACTCTCTTTTTTCAAAATCAAAACTTTTTTTATTTTCTTTCAAAGCAGACTACAAGAGTCGCTTTATTCGTTTAGAGGGCGTAATCGAACATTGCGTTGGTTCGATGAGGTGGGAAAGGGGAAAGGGGGACAATTGATGGCGGAGTTTCGAGGCGCTGCAGCAGTTTTAGAACATTCGTTTGCGTATCCAAAAGCCCAACTCCGCCCGGGTACGTAGCGGGCAGGCAAGATAGCGCGCAGGTACAGAGAAAAACGTGTGAGGTAAGGGGAGGAGGTGTCCTTCGCTGCGCGTTTTGGGATCCTCTTGGCTCTCTGTGGTGCTGCGCACTGGTGGACTTGTGAGTGGGTCAGTCAGCTCCCTGGCGACGTGCTACTACTGGCTCGACGAATCCTCTGGCCGGGGGGCTTATTGGACGACTGCGATCCACCACTCGCAGCTTTTAAATCCAACAAACCTAACCCCGGCTCAAAGTATTAAATTTGGCACGTTTGCCGTCCCCGGCGTTCCGAGTATTGCCGTACTGGGGCTAGTTTGAACAATTTATCTAGGATGGGTCACTGAAGACGGGTTGCGGGTAGTGTATTCGACCCAACCAATGAGACATTTCATATGAGTGCGAGGCGATGGAGGTGAGTGAACTGCAAGCAAGACTCATACCTACTAGGTAAGTACATTAATTACCTACAGTACAGGTCAGGTATGGTACATACCTACCTCCACAGGTCGACCGGCCAACAAAAGCTGTTAGACTGGGTAAGGGCCGTTTGGGCAGCGAGGCGGCGGCAAGGTAGGTAGGTGCACGGTGGTAGATGACAATGATGGATGATGAATAGTCGTGGCGTATTGCCTGTAATTCACCATCTACTACTGTACACGCGCACCGCACGCGCTCGCTCTCGTTGAACCGAGTTTAAGTTTGCCTACCTCCCATCGGTAAATCCATGTTCCCCATACAAACATAAGTAAGGACTGTAGTAATACCCGGAGATGGGACGAAAGGGACTTGATTTGAATTGGGAAGGGTCTCAGTGGCCCACCACTGCCGGCTCCTTGGTGGTACTCTTCTTTTGTAATAGCACAGAGTAAGTCAGGTCTTTGGCCCGAGATTGGGGCCACGGGTGCAATGAGACGACGCCTCCTCACGGACCAATACGTATTCGTCGTGTCGTGATGGCAATGGACGGGCAACATTCACAACATGCCAGCAAATCGTTTTTTTTTTCTGATTCTTATGGTCAATGTGGCCTGTTGAACTCGCCACAATCAAGCTGCCAACCAACCACCAGGAAAAGTTTTTCTCAATAGTTTGTGACCTGCTTCCCCGGGTCTAGGACAACATGACACTTGGCCTATTTTACCATATTCCCTCGTCATCGGCACCGCTGACAGCGGGGAGTGCGTCCTGTTTGTTACCTTCTAGAAAACTGTTTGATCCATCAAGTCTGCCTTCTTTTTTCTTGGCGTTGTCCAATTATGAAGTAAGATTGGGAGTCAGGCAGCCAACCTAAAAAGGATCAAATAGTCCGAGACGTGGTAATTAAGTACCTAGGTGCTCATTCATCTCTAACCTACGGACTCGACCAGTAACCTCGCCTACTGGTCAAATATTGTTTTGTTTACTACTTATTAGTTTGGTCTAACAAAAGGGCCTCCCTCGCTCCACTTGGCGAAGGCGTGCTTGTGCTCTTTCCGGGATACGTAACTTTTGACAGGGTCGGTTCTTTGAATGTACGACGTGATACAACTTTGTGAGAGTGAGTGATTGCTAGGTGTGGGGGAGGGGTCATCGGCTGTTGGCCTGGCCGGCTCTTCGTCTCGTCCAGCCCCTTGTTACTCATCAGCCCTCCCGCCCATGGCTTTAAAGATCTATGCCCAGCACATGTGTGCCAAATATATCCCATGATTCCCTAGGGAGTATTCCCTTGGGAAAGTCAGGGAAGCACTAGCCATGAAGGAGTTGTAAGGCAGGGAGTATAGCTCCGCGAAAATAACGTGCAACGGTCGGAGTATAGGTAGTTGTGCTTCTGCCCGAGGCTGTGGACTACGCTACTCTGCCTGCACCTTCACGAGGGAGGGAGCAATAAAAAGCACAAGATCGAATTTGCATGGCTTCACACCGCCGACTCCGAACCTGGTCATGCTGCTTTCGGCGTATGCGAGTCCCAAATTCATGTCCCCGCCCAGAATGGAGAGCGAGTGGCTCCCAGGCAGACAAGTCCCGTGACCTCGAACGCCTCTCTTTATTATCTTGTACCTGAAGGAGAGCCAGACACTTCGAGACACTGTGAAGACGATCAGGCCGGCAACTGGGCGCCCAGACGTGCCGGGTCTGTTACGTGTCCGGACCCCACTGTTACTTTCCCCACCTCTGACTCACAGTGCGGAGATAAAAATCCCAATTTTGACAGGTTGTAGATAAAGCCATAGTGGACAAGTTAGCTAGGCAGATTGCGGGCGGCCAAATGGTGACATATCGGGCTTTAAATCGCATAATGTTTGGGTATAGCATGATGCAAAATGACTGATATGGGCCTGGAAGTTGAACTTGAGGCCTCTTTTGGGCAACTGTTGAACTTTCTCTCGGCACAGTTTCGCGCTCCCGTTGTTGTTTTTTTTTTTTTTTTTTTTTTTTTTTTCAAGACCCACACATTCGATGATTCGAGACACTGTGAGTCTTCCAACAGTCAGGCCCCACTCCTCATTTCTGCATGTACTGGTCATACTGGCCACGCCGCAGCAGCTTGGCTCGTATCCGGCGGGGCCGTTAAGACCAGCTGACGCATTTTCGATTGCTTTGTGCAAACATACCGAAATTAATGTGAACATTCAAAGGCAGCACAGCGTGTGATGTATCGCGCAAGGCTATACGGAGTAATGTTATTGTGAACTCTACTTTAGTATTGATTGACCTTTTGTCACTTACGTACTGGTATACGTAGTGGTTACAATCTTATTTTATTATTACATAGGACATGCCCCGAGGCATATTTGCTAAACTTCATGTTTTAATCAAAAAAGATCTGTCATAGGCTGAAACCAGCCCTTAGTTGATATAACGTGCACAGTCGCTCGCTCGTAAGTGTGCCTTTGTTGCATTTGCTTAGTAAATAGTGAGTGAGGCAGAAATTAGATGCACGTAAGGATTACCTACCTACCTAATGAGGAACTTTAGAAAGATGCCCTTCTGCCGCTTAGGGGGCCAGGATTGAGACCAACTGGCTGCCTAGCCAGCCTATGAAAGTGCCTGGGCAGCTTATTGATGCCTTTCAAATCACGAAGCTTGTCTCCTTTATTGGTAAGTCGTTTGGCTTCCGAGAAGCCCTCCCATGTACAAGGCAGCTCCCGACGCGTCGTACTACAAGACTTTCACGCGGCAAAAGTTCGCTACTTGGTCCATCCGATCTCTTGAGGAGGAGGAAAAAAACGTGCGGAGTCGTGCAGACTATTTCTTATTCGTTACTGGGGCGAACAAGGTACGAAGTAGGTTACTCGGTAACTATCAAAAAAAAAAAAAAATCTCCAAGGAGGGTTGCAGAGCGTCCAATCCTCTCGTTGCCTTTACCACCATCGTAGCAGACGTCTTGGCGACATAACCGTGCCGCTTCGCTTGTGCCCAATCGACGAGACGGATGGCCATGAGGCACCCTGGTCATCGATGGGTGAGTCAACTTGCATCGATCGTTCAAGTCGAGTGGGACATGCCTGAGCATCATGATGTGCGGCTGCGTGCTTCAACCTTGGTTGCTTTTTTATATTTTCTTGTTTGTTGTCCTCATGTCATGCCGAATACGTTTTAATCAGGCTGTGCGGGTGAAGAGGCCTCGTTGGAGTGGATTTGAGTATCAAACGACAAAGTCAGCAACCAAGCTACCGCTTACCTACCTTGCACCTGTGTTCCTACTGTCTTGGGTGTATACTTGGAAATTACCCTACCTAGGTACTCTACCCAAGGCTGCCTACCTAAGCTTGTTAGTCTCAAACCTTACCCACCAGGTAAGCCACCAATAAGACTTAGTCTATTAGCTGAAAAAACTCTCTGCAGCTTTGATGCATACATACGTCAACTTCAGTTGCCTTCTTTGGCTATGTGCTGAAAACCCGACGCCTCCGACTCGCAGATGAACGGATTCTTTCGCGCGGTGAAACTTGAACCCTCACGAAAATGTTTGTATTTGGGCCTTTCCCTACGAGTCATCATCTTCTTACAGAGCAAATTATCCGGGACCGGTGGGATTTTTTCTTCTTCTTTATGTATTTTATTATGTACAGTAATCTTACGCCAGGCTTGTCAGGTCGTGTTGCTGCTTTGCTGGCCTCTCTCCATTCAAACCCCGATGTCCGTGATTTCCCCCTTTGATACGAGTGCTACAAGACACGGTTAAATGTAGCTCCCTTGCCGAAGCATTACCGCCGTGCCTCGAACCATCCCGATCCCTTTAGGTAACCTACCTTACCTAAATTACTGCTCTTTTTTTCATGATCACGCATCATCCTACGGATCAACCGAGACATACTACGTACTACACCTACTCTCTTCATCCAATGAAACCCTTCCGGATCAGGGGTGGGGTTTGTTTGCCTTCTCTAGAATCCCAAATCGGGCGATGCATGCAGGAAGGGCTTGCTGTCAAAATTATTTTCCACTCGTGTCTCAATCCCGGCCTGTCACTGTTGGGCTTTGTCAAGTCAATGGAGTCGTTATCATGGAGGCTGAGCTTGTAGACCCGTTATTTGTCCATTAGGCAATGAATAGACTTCCAGGTCATAGGCAACACCTCGTGACCACAAAGTAAGCATCCATCAATGACGCCCATGTAATCATGGTCTTGCATCCGCGTCTCTCCCTCCATTGCCTTGGACTCAGGCGGGGAGGACTGCTTGGCGCTGAGCTGCTGCCTGAAGCAGAAGCACTCAACTACAGAGATTATACACAACCCTCGCTACGGTCTCACAGTCAATCCTCAGGCCAAGCTGTGTGTTCTCGGGTGACCCTTTTAGATAGTGATTTCATGCCACAATCATATGGAGGCTTCTACCTTAAGCTTGGATACAATAACAGCCCATAATATTCACTAATGTAGTTGGGCCAAACAGGCCCAGCACTGCATGTTTGAATAAGCTTCATGTGTTCTTTGATTATGGGGTAAGGGGAAATCCTTTCCTACATAGGCTGATACCAAACGAAAGCGCAAAATTATCTGAAGTGAACGAAAAAAAAAAAAAAAAAAAAGGACAAATCAACCCCAGAAATCTTCAGGAGATCATGTCTGTTCCCAAATTGATGACCAAGGCCTTCTGAGGCGTCATACATGTCACCTTCCCGCAAAGATCCCCCAGCCATAGCTGAATTACCCCATATCAGGCCTTGAAAGCCTGCCAACAGCGAAAGTGAAAGAGTTTCCAAGAGCGGAGCTTACCAGCCATTGCCCTTAGTCCACGAATCGTCCATCTTCGCGTCGGCATTTGCCTTGACAGGAACCCAGCCGCCCTCGCTAGATTTGGCAACTGGCTCCTGGGTGCCCCAGCCGCTGTTGTTGTTGTTACCGTCAGTGGCATCCTCACTGGTTGCCCCCTCAGTGTTTCCGTCTTGGCCATTGTCAGTGGATCCCCATCCACCACCAGTGTTATCATCTCCATCGGCATTATCCTCAAAGTCAGAATCGGCTTCGAACTTAAGGTTCTCGCGGGCAACGCCATCTGGGATATAGCCTGACAGAAAGTCGGGTATCTCCTGGTTGGTCTCAAGCATGGTGCGAACCAGAACACTGGCTATGGGCTCGTCGCGATCTGTATAAAAAGAAGTGGCAAGGCCCTTGTTACCAATACGTCCAGTGCGACCAATACGATGGGTATATTCCTCAATGCCGCCATGATCCATTGACGGCAGGTCGTAGTTGACAACGTGAGCCACATTGCGTACATCAATGCCGCGAGCTGTGACGCCAGTAGTTACGAGTATGGGAGCAGTTCCTGCGCGAAACGCACGAAGAGCGTCCTCACGCTCACGCTGAGTACGATCAGCGTGCATAGAAGTGCAGGGCAGCCTGCATTCATTGTAAAGATAATCATCAAGCTCATCCGCGGTCCATTTGTTGTTGACGAAGATTATCGTGCGTTGGGGAGGCATCGAGTTGATGAGGTCGTTCAAAGCCCGCTTCTTGTTCGGGGGAGCCGTCTCGATGACAGTCTGAATGATGTTGGAATGGGTGCTGCCTGCCCGGCCCACTCGAAGCTGAACATGATCCTCAGCGAGATGCTCGCGAGCCAGATCTCGGATTTTCTTGGGGAAAGTTGCCGAAAAGAGCAGATATTTGATCTCCTGAGCGGCTGTGAAGAAGAAAGTCCGTGTCAGCAAGTCGCACACAGCCTAACGAGTCCCGAGAAAGACTCTTTGAGAAAAGGAACATGATTTTGGGAAATTTACTTCCTCAGGGACTTACCACCACCGGCACTCATGATCTTCTTCATGTCCTCCTCCCAATCAGCAGTGAGCATCTCATCAGCCTCATCGATAACCATATAGCGGACACGCTGGAGGCTCAAGAGCTCGGGTTTGTCCATAAAATGGAGCAAACGGCCCGAGGTTGCGCATAGAATGTCACATCCAAGGCCAATCTGGCGGATCTGATCCATGAAGTTACCTCCACCATAAACTACACCAGGGCGAAGCATACTCCGGTAGCACAGCTTTCGGGCCTCATTGAAAGCCTGAATGGCGAGCTCGCGAGTAGGGCAGACAATGACGACCAAAGGTTCGGCTCGGACTGGGCCATTGATATCCATGTTATACTCGACTGGGTTGGGACGGGGCGCGGCAAGCTTCTTGGCCTTTCCCATCAATTTGTTGATAACTGGAATGAGAAATGCAGCGGTCTTTCCAGATCCGGTCTGAGCGATACCGATTACATCGTGGCCTTTGTGAATTGCAGGCAAGCAATAAGCCTGAATCGGTGTTGGCACTTTGTAGCCGCACAACTCGACGTTCTTCAACATGGCCGGATGGAGACCAGCATCCTCAAATCTAAGGGCAGGGTCGACGCGAATGGGGCCCTCTTGAACCACAGCGATTTCTCGAATGACCTTGAAGTCAATGCCGGCACAAGACTCGCCACGCTCGCCGAAGAGCTGCTTCTCAAGCTCTGGGTACTCGGGACCTAGGTCACCCTCCTCACCATCCCAGTTGTAAAGCGGAGCGCTTCCATCCCACTGGGGACGATCAGAAGGGTTGCCTGTGTAGGCCTCATAGTCGATGTCAGTTCGCTGAACCCAGCCCTCCGCAGATGAAAGGTCCTTTGGTCCTTTGAGCTCATCATTCTGTGGCTGGTTGAAAGTGTCGTTCAGCTGAGTACCAATGCCAGCTGCCCTAGCGGGGTTCTCCCAGTCGGCCATGTTCAGGTACGAGGAACAACTGCAGGAAATCAGAGAGTGTCAGTGTGATTTGGACCGGTGAAAGAGATTTGAATTTCAAAGCGCTGGATTGTGCCGTAGGCAGGAGGTAAAAGGATAGATCAGCGAAGTCGATAACAGCTAGACCGGAAAGTGTACCAGTATAGAGTCGGTGATGAGATGTATGTCGGGCAATCGATACATGAGATTCTGACCGTGGTTGGGAATTACCTGGATGATTATTACCTATCCTGATTTGGTATCCTGAGACGAAAAGTGAGGCCCAGCTGATTCTCGCGCGACAAGTCCTGAGAAAAGGGCTTCTTGGGCGGTAGGTTAGCTTGCTGCATGACGATGCCGTCTCCTAAAGAAAAATGTAGGCAAAAGCTCTCTGTAGAACAAAAATAGGTGATAGGTAGATGTGACAGTTGCGATACTAGAGGTGATGCTCTAAGTAGGGCTCAGACAATATTTGAGCAGACAAACGTCGGAGGAGGTACAGGACATATATATTTGGTGAGGAGGTCCTGAGGTGGTTCTGATCTGAGCAGCTCATTTATCCGAATATGATAGAGCTCGGTGATAAAATGGAGGGAACAATGCTTGAGTGAATATTGCGATTGGACTGGGGGATAATATTGCTAGATCAAGGAAATAAACATACCTACCCAAGTGTGGTTTGATAAAGTTGTTGCTCCAGGGAAAAGAAAGCAACGTCGGTGATGTTTTCTTTCTCCTTTGACGAGGATCAATTTATCGTGTTGCAGAAGGACAGCAGAAGAAACGTGGGAGAGAAGGAGTGAACAGTCCTTTTGATCCAGACTGGGTAGTGAAGGAAAGAATACCAAGAACAAACAGAATGAGCTGGGCGTCAACCCTAAAGCTTCTCGAAAACGAATGGTTGCAAACGTGGAAGATTTGATGAAGAAGTGAAGGAAGGGGACAGAACAGACTGGGGGAAAAATGGAACGGAGGTCAATAAAAGCACAAGGCAATAAAAGCAAACCAGGCGGGTGCGCACAGGAAAACTGCTCTGGAACCAACGAGTGTACCTTGAGCAGATCGAAGAAAAAAGGGCCTTCGTTTACCTAATCGCACCAGAAAAGGAAGGAACGATATGCACTGGCAAGGTGAGGTGCTTACGAACAGCTCGAGACTTGGATCTAAGCTCAATCAACCACCAACCCATTTGTTTCTCCATCCAAGTACTAGCAGCTTACAACAGGCAGAAATCGAGCTTTAAAAACACTTAGTTCCACCTAGAAAGCTTCTCTCTAATGGAAACAAGAAGGCTGAAAAGCCAATCACGGTATAGTAGCATGCAGGGAGCCCATGCCTCTTATTATTGTGCATTCGTTATTGTTCTGCCAAACATCGGCAGCCTGCCTGATAATACATGTCTACGAGGCATACTTATGTCGGGCAAACGCTGTAGGTGACACCGCCGGAAAAGGATAGGCCTGTAGGCAGTTGAAGGCCCAGCTAAGTTGACATCATTGGAGATGTATGTCCTCGGAGTGTCCACCAATGCACAAACTTGTCGTAAAGAGTGATATCTTAAATATTTCGTTGTTCATGATACATGGTCATCGTAATCTGCGAGTCCATCTTTCAGTGTCTGATCTAACACAGCGCCCGCACGACCAACCGCACCCCCTTCCTTCTTGGCCTCTTCCAGACCCTTGATAACGACAGCGTGCCATTTCCTCGAAAACACCCGTTGTCGATCCTCACGATCAGCATATATCTCACTGTCTTCGTCCCTGGGTGCCCCAAAGAGGTTGAGATATCCAAAAGGATTCGAGGTCCGCGGAAGACGATACAGGCTGTTCCAGAGTGTTCTTTGTCCTCCGGATCCTGTAGCCTCGGGATGGAATCCTATCTGAAGAAACTTTGCGAGAGCAAGAAGCTGCCTTGAGTATGACGCGCCTCCCTTGGCTGCACCGAACGTGCTCTTGGGCGCTGAGGTCCAACCCTTGCTGCGGGCTGCGGGTCCACCGGCGGCGGCGGCATTCGCAGCCACGATGCTGCTCCAGCCGAGCATAGCGGCAAAGACGTTCATCGTCTTCATCCATCCACCGGCGCAGGAGACAACCTCAATGCCAGCAACCTCGAGCAACCACTCCATTATACTGAGCGTATCATCTCTGATATCGGCCGACAGGTGTGTCATACCCGCGCGAACATACATGGAGATCCTTTCCACCTGTGGCTGTATATCTGCCGGGGGGAGGGCCTGCAGAAGTTTACGTAATTGGGTGCGGACTCCTGAGTTGGCGTCTGATATCAGGGGGAGCAGCTTTGCCAGAATTGCTGGCGTACCAACTGGATTGTTGGGTGGTTGATGAGATAACTGGGTGGTCAGAAAAGCTAAGGCATCTCTGCGTTGATTTTCCGACCGAGAGGTAGATGCGAGTGACAGATAGTGCTTGAACTGCTCGACGGGATTTGGTCCCTCAACCGTCAAAGATGATTGAGCAACAACGATAGCTGGAGTAAGTTAGCGCAAGGTTGACAAAAAACGATAGAAAATAACATGTCAAAGGTAGACTCCTGGCGGAAGGAAGATTCCTCATACCTCTTGATTTGAAGCTTGTGTCTGTGAAGCTGGCGGGTTTCTCCTTTGCCTTGCCGACTTTCAACTTGGCTTTCTACAAGATAAACCAATATATCATCATCAGTCAGGAGTGGTTATTTTAAGGGGCGATAAGATGATTTTATAAAGTGCGCTTAGTCGGTACCTGAAAGTCCTTCTTTTTCTCCTTCTTTTTCCTAACACTCGACCCCATTATTTTGTCATTAGCAGAAAACTGCCTATTATTTTATCCCAGTGCAAGGGATGAAGGGGATCTAGATAAACTGGTCGTACGGCGGACAATTGAGTGAGCATTACAATCAAAGAAATTTTGGTGGTGTACAGTGGCAGAAACCGTGAGATTTGGCGAGTGGGGCAGTCCATGCAGGTGCCGCGATCTTCTTCTGACAAGGGTCAGGCTAGCTGCTTGGTGCTAGGTACGCGTGGGGCGACCTATGTGTCAAGCGTGCGCAAATGAGCCCCAAACAGAGCCAGCCATAAGGTATGCAACGGTTACATTCCCGCGACCAATGTTCGAGAAAAAGCCTCCTGTTACTTTGCTACAGAAAGTCAACGTGTTTGTAAAACCAACAAAGGCATAGTATCAATCCGCGCGCTTGTGCAAATATATACCCGCCTACCTTACGCAGTCATGGCAGAGACGGATTTTCGAAGCTCAACGAACCAGATCCCACCATCGGGGAGCGCGGGGGAGGGCACACCCATCACTGACGCTTTAGAGGAAACGCTCGGCCGGTTAAGCAAGAAGGCCGGCGTCAAAGCTACAATCGTCCTCGATCGTTCGACAGGAGCCATACTCAAAACCAGCGGCGACTTTACACAAATACGGCCTTCCAAGGCAGCGAGCGAAAACGCGGGGACGACGCAACCCGATCCATTCTCAAAGGATGTCACATCAGCTACAGCAAACAGCGAAGCCAGCGATGGTGCGGAGCAGCTTGCGGCTATGGTATGGGGGTTCATCGGCGCGGCGGGCACGTTGGTAGAAGATCTTGATACTGAGGTGCGTTGCTAGGCAACTTTTGCTTCCTTCTGTGGCGGTTGCGCTGTCGGCCGAGTCATGAATTAAGAAAAGGATATACGCTGATTGTTTCGAAAACACAGGATGAGCTTAGGCTTTTACGGCTACGGACGAAGAAACAAGAGCTAGTCATCGTTCCCGACCCGAAATACCTCTTGATCGTGATCCACGAGACACTCGCGCCTGCGTCATGAAATGAACCCCTCTCGGATGTTTTACAGGAGATGAAGAAAACTTAGCAAGGGCAAACTCCTCCGTTCCTGGTTAACAGGGAATATGAGGATGAACACTTGGGAAACGCGTGACCAAGACGCGTGCATGGATCAGTGCCATCAACCGCGTGCGTTTCCCGAATTAAACACAAGGTGTAACGTGTCCCTGCAATACAAAATGTTGCACTTAGTTGGGATCTTATTTGCAGCTGTATGTTGGCGGCGTAGGCCAACCAGGGGAAGCCCCAAAAGAGATACCCCGAGATAAAAGTCTCGATAACCTGCCTGTCCACAGCTTCAAGTTTGAGCTGATGAACATGGTCTCTGCAGACCTAGGTCTACTTTTATCACCGAAATTTAATTCACCATGCTTATATATGAATTTGAGTAATGAAATATGAGCATTGGCTGCCTTCTTTATTGCTCCGATGCATGTTGCCGTTCTCACTGTCGCATTCCGTATTTGGGCAAGGCTCAGAGATGAATGACGGTAGTCAGTAATCTACCTGAGGTGGTTGCAATTGATTTTTTTTTAAATGACCTTTCGCAGTCAAGCAGGTGCAGCTTGCATTTCCGTCCTGCACGATGCAGATTCAGCCGACATTAAAAATGAAATGAAAGACCAATAACAACCGCAACGGTGTGACAAATCATCGTTACGACATGTTCTAACGTTTGAGACACGGGTACATGAAAAACAGATCTGCAGGAGAGGGGAGCCTAAATGATCTGATGATAGCAGTTAATCAAAAATCGAGCTTCTTAATATCATCTACCTCTAGGTACCCTATCTTGGTTTAAGATTTTGAAGGTTCACTACGACCTGTCAGAAATTCATTATGGAATCTGCTGAGTTGAAAAGACTCCGATCGGTGTGTGCCAAGACAATAATAAACAACCTGGGACCTCGGAACCAGTTCTAGCCTCGAAGTCGAATAGAAGGTTTGCCCTTACTATCAACAACATTCCGATTAGCATTCAAAATATGCAAGGTTTGACTCTCACAATCTCATGCTTGTCACGAATCACTTTCTGTCTTTGCTTTTATTGTTTCTATCACCTTGCGCCTTTCAACCATACTTCCATTTCAGTGGTAAGTAATCGCCCCCAATCTCTCGTGTACGTATGTACAGTAAGTAGCTACTCGCGCGACACCTGGTTTTGTTATCTTTAGCTGTCTCGTATTACGCTACCGCGATACGTAGAAATTAGGTAGTATTCTGTGCAACCAACCCTGGTATTGCCAAGCATTCGAGATCTAAAACCGGTAATCATGGACTTTTTGGCCCTAAGGCCCACCCGAACAGGCCTTGCAAGCCCAGCTTGCGTCAAGAAACATGAGATCAAATCTCAACTTCAGTAACCGACTACGTGGTAGATAGGTAGCTTCGTCCACTCACGTCAGATCCAGAACATCGACCCCTTGCTCCAACGACAACCAATCTGGCAAGCATAACGAGGCCAGCCCTACTCGGTTCGAAACATTAGGCAGACCTTACAATGCTCACTTATCGGCCCCTATATTTGGTTAGGCAGCACGAGAGTCAGGATGGAAGGATGGCCAGGAGGATGGGACATCAAAGTAGCCTAGCTTGCTAAAGTATGACGTGATTATGTACAGCTCGGGGTAGGTTGTGTAAGGCCCTGGGCTGAAGTTTTTTTTTTTTTTTTTTTTTTTTTTTGTAGTGTACAGTAGAAACCCAAAGTACCTGGTTATGTACTTCGGAGGTAGGTAAAGACAAGCCACTCAAGCAAGCTTGGGTTGCGACGAGAAGCAAGAGTTTAATTATCTATCGCGCCTCGAGGTCGTCGACTCGCCCCATCATGTGCCAAGGTAATGTGCCTAGGTAGGTAATGAACCAACCTATCTCAAAGTAGGTAGGGTAGACCTGCATGAGGTGCCAGATACACCCTACCTGCTGATGAGATTGGCTTGAATTTTGGCTGCAGTTGTGGTCCTGTTTGTTGGAAAGGAGGGTGGGTATCAGGAATTCGGGTCCATATGTAATCAATGCCAGACTGTCCTGGGCAAACCAGCTATGCCGCAATTATCCCGAAGGAACTTCGTCTCTTGATTTGGTTATTTTTAACATTTTGTCATAGATTTATTTTCCTTGGACACCCGGCATAACACCTTTTTATTTTATTTTTTGACACCCCTCGAACATTTATTTGCTTGCTATAGCCCTTTGATAATACGAGCATTACATTACATCTGAGACGGATAGTGATTTACTGAGTGGTGTTGGTGTTCTGGGACCGCCCCTTCTTCACTCTCACTGCTGCCCTCTCAGATGCTAACACGACGTCTTTTGACTTTCTCGTAACCCATCTGATTTCCCAAGGTGCACCTCTTCAACTCACCCACCGCAAACATACAGTACACTTACTTGTACAGAGGCTGACTGACTGACGCATAGCTTTTGAGGGCTTGTCCTTTATTTTCATCCAAATATCTTCTTTCGTGTTGAGACAAACCACATGGAACATACCTGTTTTATTTTTTGAGTTTGCATCCCGCCGGCCTTTTTTTTTTTTTTTTTTCTTTTTTCTTTTTTTTCAGCCAATATCAAGCAAACTGCCAAAACAAAGCACATCGCAACGTCAAGCAAGTCTTCATAATCCCCATTACTTCCTGTCGCAAATCGATCATCCGCCAAGGTATCTTTCTGTCTGCGAAAGCCGCCCCGAATGCTCAGACAAAGCGCCTGCTCTGATCTCCAGCAGGTTGCATTGCCTGACATATTAATGCAACGTCAGTCTATGCCTATGCACAACAGGAAACCTTGACAGCTTGTGGCTTAGATCTAGGGTCTTTGACTACTGTCAAAAGTGCCCGGCCCTGTTTTTATGCTGGGTTGTGGGGTTTGATCTGTTTGTTGATGAAAGAGCGATTGCTTTTTCCTGGGTTCGTCCCTTGAGTCGGAAAAACAAGAAGCAGAAGCAATATAAGCAAACGAGAAAGAAAGCAAAAAGTACTACCACTGGGTCTAGTAGGAGGTGGCAAAGGGCAGCAACTGGCAGGATGCCGTCATTTTCTATACTCCGTCGGTCGGCTAAAGCCCGCAAGCAGTCAGTCCCTGGGAGCGATTCTACAACCCACAGCGACGGATCAACAAGCCCCGATTTTAAGAAAGAGACCGGCGTCGGCAGCGAAAGAGAAAGGCGAGGGTCGGCGCGGGAACTAATTCAGGACCTCATCAACCGATCAATTCGAGGGGCCAGTAGGTCAGGGTCTACTTCTGCAGCTTCTTCGAGTGGCAATTCGAATTCAACGCCATCTGTGGGTTTTGCGCTAGGGGCAACTGGTGGTACCCCTCGGAGAGGGCGGGGGAAGCCCTGCGACGTTGAGCCAGCAAAGACGGGTCTAGCGGTAAGTCAACCTTCCCCACACTTTGATCCCCTCTCCAAGTCAGACCACTGCATGTCTACAGTGGTAGCACAGCGCGCATCCGAGCACCCCGTCAAATCCCCTACTGCTATGACACACGACAATTCCATGGCCTGGTCCAGCTCGGGAAACCCCATCCATCCCAAGCCCATCCAGCAATACTTGGATGGGCGCGTGATCAATATACGCTCTGGGTGGTTCCTGCATCAATCGTATGACGAGGACTCCTCCGAAACCGAATCAGTTGCTGGCTCCAACCACTTCAATGCCAATTGATTCTTTCATTTCACCACCTCGGTCTAGGATTCCCATTCCCATCTTGTGCCTATGGCATGATGAGCATTGTTAGAATCGAGGGTCCCCTATACCTCCCAGCTACCTACCTACCTACCTACCTACCTACCTTTTGCATACCGCCCCCGAATCTAGAGAAGAAAAAAAGCATATACTCAGCCCAATCTTCATCCCGCCTTAGACAGACCCTTGATCTATTCTAGTCCCGATCTGAAGTGAAGCCGGCACCTGGTCAATCGTTAAAGCACGAGGGGGGTCCGCAAAGCTGCAGCGCCCTGTCCCTCAGTACTGCACCCAAGTGTTGCAGTCCTCGCATATGGCCAATTCTTGACCTCTCCGCTAGTCACGGCCAACTTCATTCACCTTTGACAGACGATCATCTCGTTGCCGAATTGTGTACCGCACATGGTTGATCAATGCGTGCCATGGCAGCACAGACATAAAATAGCCATTGAATGGAAGAACTACAAGCTAACATATGCGCCTCAACCCGACCATATGTCGGGCTTGTGTTGTTCCACGTTATAAAAGTCACCACCTCTCAGTCCACGGTCTCCCGTCAACGCAAACAAGCCGCTACCCTCTCCCCCACCGGCGGAAAGTGAACAGCCGGTAAAGCCCAAGCCGGTACTGAAGCTCGCACGCATCATGTCCACACTTAGCGATTCGGAGCTCGAGAAGCTCTTTTCCGGCGCCCCGCAGTTCTTTGCCCGCTCGGAGGGCGTAAACACTGGCGCCCCCAACCCGAGCGTCGCCTTTCCTTGGGATGAGACACTCGAAATCCGCGACCTGACAGATCATACCCAGATCGAGGACGAGGCATGGGGATGCGTGACGGCCTTACCGCACCTCGTGCGGAGCCCTCGGCGGCGCAGCAGCGTTTCGAGCATTGGCAAGATAAAGCGAGCACATTTCTATCCAAAGTGCCGGGAACGGCCGAACATGCTGAGCATGCAAGGTCTCGAGAAGGGTACAGTAGGCTTTTCGGCGGCACTGGAACTGTCGGCTGCCGACGCTCTGCAGGAAGAGCAGTATGGATTCGAAAGCGCAGAAGGTCGCCGACCTGCTCCCGTCATCGAGGCACGACAGAAGATGCTGACTTCCAAGGATGGATTGCGATATCTCGAAGAACCAGCAATAATGGAGCAACTGATCAAAAACGGGCGGCGATATGTCACTAATGATTTAAGAGACAACATGCTCTCAACCGACTTGTATAATGAACTCTTCCTGCACATCCTTCACCCGCCAACTCGAGTCCTCGATCACCAAGACCCCTATAGCCTCTCCGTCCAGATTCAAGCCTTACTGAAGGTGCTCAACACGCCCAACGTATGGGTTGACTTCTCTCATGTCGAATGGCGCATCCGTCTGGGCCAGATTCTCTGGGGTATTCCCAGTATGGCAGACGCCGAGGACGTCGTCGATAGCGAAGAATCTGATGAGAACGATAGCATCGAGGCAAGATCTGAGGAGCGCTACTGGCTATTGTTGCAGATTCTTCTGGCGTGTGAGCTTTGGATCAGGTTAGACGCTATAGTCGAAGCTGATGATGCTGGGACAGAACATATCAAGCCCCGTGAGATCTATCGGTTTCAACAAGAAGCCAAGACCGCAGTTAAATGGTCAATGCTTCTGGCAAAGTCATGGCTTGAAAACATAGAGATAACGAAAGTCGAAGGTCTTAAACCGGAGGACGCAGCCACGCGGCATTCTAGCGCGGGATGGCTTGCAACTTTCACGAAGAGGCTGTCTCTAGCCAGTGATCATGGTGATAAAAGTCTCGCAGCCCCCGCACCAGGGTCGCGACCATCAAGCCGTGCAACGGCTGATCATCCGGCGTACGATATGAGAGGGAAACACGGCCAACGGCAGGTGGATGGACTGACGCATTTTGCACGCCGGCTTAAGTGGCCAGGAATCGATGCGTACGAAGCCCGGATTTCTAACAACGTCCGAGCAGTTTCGGAGAAGACACCTCTGAACACCCCTCTTGCGAGCCCTGCATCCGACATGCCCTCATACTTCGGATCAGCCGCCGTTATGGGAAACGGCCACGGTGCAAAGGCATCAATGCATATAGCTGACCAAGTTAAACGTCAGCCATCTAAGCGCCGGAAAATTGCTGCAGCACTACACCCCGCGGGTTGGCTTTCTAAGAGCTACGTCTCGGGACTTATGCTGCCAGGGGAGGGTCTCAGCCACTTTTTAATGTCGACGCTCTTGGAGAACGACACAGAGGCCATGGCTAAACTGGGCCCAATGGCAAACCTTTGTGGCGGATTTGTGTACAGCGGAAAGAGTTTCTGGAGCACCTCATGTATTGTTGGCCGTGTTATTGCCGCCGGGAAGGGCTCCGTCGAATGTATGGGATGGATCTCGAGCGATGTCACTCCAGCTGGTCTTTCAGACGGATGGGTGAACGTGGAGGTGGCTGAAATCCCTGGTAAGTGATTCAATCTGGAGCCAACTTCTTGGGCGCGAGCCTTTTTGCTGACTCTATACCCTCTGGTTCCAGGGGAGTCATCTCGCCTTGGAAGGCAGGCCAGAATCTGGGGCAAGGCAGCCATTGAACGACAATCTTCCGTTCTAGGCGACGGTGATCTGGGCTCAGTTCTTCCCGCCGACTTCATCATCCCGTTCGAGAATCTTTATAAGGGGGTGCCCCCACCAGCTCTGTGGATTGAGCTTAAGGCTCTGAACCTGTTCGCCCGGCCTGATTCTGAGTGCACCACTCCAGCAGTGGAGTTGGCCACACCCCTGACGCAGTTGACTGAGACCACGGCTAGCAGTAGCAGGACCTCGCCAGAGATTCAAACGTACCCAGCAGCTGTCAAATTCACAGTAGGGAGGATCGACGACTACACCGACTACGGAGATGGACTAGGAGACGATGACGATGAAAAAGAGTATACATTCAACCTCACTCATGATGTTTACTTCGCCACGGCCCATCCATGTGTCCCATCTCAACACGTTAAGGTCCTGAAATCCCCTTCGAGTCCCACGATTCAGCAAATCGATTTAGAATCCAGTTCCGACAGCAGCAACAACGAAAGCTTTTCCAATAAGCGCTCTTGCCCAGTCAACATTACCTGTCACCCTCTCCACAAATACTATACTTATACCGCAATTCACCTCTCTGAGCTTCTTGACCGCCGCGATTCGACCCTAGAGGAGCTACTTAACAATCCCGGCCCAAATGAGGCATATCGTCGTCCGTCAATAGCGCCTGGGCCGCATGGGAATAAGACCGCTCGGGTCCTGGTCGTAGACTGCATCACAGGCTTCCAACCACTGCCTCAGGCACATGAAATCCCACTATCCCCCGTCGTCAGCCGATCAAGCTCGCTGAACACGGCAACTTGGGAAGCCTCACCGCCCAGTGCGCAAGTACCAGTCTTGCAAGAGCCGTCCCCACCGCCGCGTTCAGCATTTGCGGCTCCATTCGCTGCGGCTTCCTCTACTGGCAGTCGTGAAACTTTGAGTTTGAAAACAACACCCCCGATCAACACTAATAACACTGATGCAGATGTGAAGGGCATAGCAGTTGGTGACGCTATGCCCGAATCACCAGGACACAAGATGCACTCAGAGACGCGAAGGCGCCAGTTCGGCTCCGACATGGAAATACTTATCCGAGCGCTCTGTGCTGAGAAGGGCTGGAATGCTCTTGTCAGTCGCAGGCGCAGAGGATGCCTGGCTTGCGCGATCCGTGAGGCAGGGGCGCTTGGGTGGAAAGTCATCATCAGGGTCGATTAGGAGTAAACCTTGGCGGGCTACAGTTGTTACATCATACAGGCTGACTTTTATATGTGGAGTCTTGTGCTTGTCTTTTTATACATCCCCTCTTTTTTTCAAGCAACAACGTTGGTAATGAATGATGGAAGCGACTTACGATGTTTTTTTATTAGTAAATATGACAGGCAGATGTGTTTCAGAATGGGATATGCATGGCACATGTTTGTAAGAAAAAAAGGAATCTTGGGAGCAGGCTGGGGCACTTTTTTGTCGTCCGAGATACCCTCTTTCTATTTATCTCAACTCTTGAATAAAGCGCTCTGGGCACAGGCATCAGTATACGTATTCTGGATTGATGGTGACAGTATGACAGTCAACTCAAGCCAGAGGAATGGTTGAGCGATGACGATTAGCTCTTTCGGTCAGACCATAGGTGGCATATTTCCTAGAAAACAAGTCATGGCACCTGGTGATTTTGTAAACTAACAAAGCCGGCGTCTGATATGTCACAATTCTGGTACAATATGTAACCAGGGTTGTGGTAGGTCGATGTTTATGTGTTGTCGTTTGGGTTTCATCCCGAGTAATCCGGTCCTTCCAAGAGTAAAGATGATAAAAGAAAGGGAGTACTTGAATCAAATGTGCATGATCCCCGCCAACAGGCAGTTATTTGCCTTCGTTGTATATTCGTCGGAGAAGTCAATAGCCCCCTTTGGCATATGTACACAGTAGAGCATAAACGCAGATTTCCACTCAATTTAGCCAGATAGCGAGGCAGAAGTCGCAAAAAACAAACGAACGTAAACCTCATAACCATTCGTAACCTCTTCACAAATCCGCAAGCTCTCCAATGCTCCACTCCTTCCATCCTGGCTTCTCCCCTGGAAGGCGCAAAGATTCCCATTCTTCCCTTGTGACATCCTTCCACTCCTCAACTGGGATCCAGCCAATATAAGCGCGGTCGCCGAAGCCACCGACCCAGTAGACCTTGGTCACCACAAGACGCACCCACTCAGCCTCGTGGATCGGGTTCCCGGGGAGCCAGTACTTGGCATCCGGGTGGGTGTTGACGTAGCATGCCGCCACGCTCAAGTGCTTTGCCGGCTCAATCCTCTCGAGGTAGCCCATGAGCGAGAACCGCGGAAGGTTGGCGGCAGAGTACGGCACGGTGTCGGGCCGATCCTCTTTGGCGCCGCCGTCGCCAACACCAAAGAAGCTCAAGACGCTCGACGCCCACGAGCTTGATCTGATGCGCTTGCTGGGTGGGTAGGGTGGAACCCAGGCCAGCGCCAGGCTGATGTTACTCCCATGCGCGACGTTGCGGAACGACGTTCCGATCTTGAGGGAGAGGATGGTTGGGTTTCCGCCCTCCTCGCAGTCGGCTATGTAGTCGTTCATGCCGATCGGTATGCCGGCGACTTCAGGATGGCTCTGAGACGCGGGGAAGACGGTGGAGAAGGTTGCCAGCGGGGTGAGGGCGAGGATGCGCCGCGCCATGGCGGCCGATTCGCGCGAGGTCGGGATCCTGGTGGAAGAGTCCGAGGAAGGTGGGTTCGAGAAGAGGTATGATGGATTCGGCGGCGGCGGCGGCGGCGGCGACCCTTCGTGGCCCGGGGCGGCTGCTGCGTTTGCCGCGGAAGACGCGACGAGAAGCAGAAAGCCGGAAAGTTTCATCGTGGCGGACAGTCCTCTAGACTTGTCGGAGGAGGTCGAATGTCTGAAGAACAATGGGAAACAAACGACGTCCAAGGAGGTTTTACGAGGAATGAAAGTTCGCAGGTAGAAATAGAATTGGTATTTAAACTTGACGGGAAGTGTAACTAAGTTGTATACTACATAAGTTTGGGAAAAGATCCGAAGGTTTCTGTGGTGGCAATGCTGGGCTGCCAACCGAAGATGGTCTCATGAGGGGAAAGGATCAAGGCATGACCCCTGGACCGGGCCCGACAAGGGACAGGCATAAACGGTTCAGCGGTGGGGCGACGTCGGCCTTTAGCGCTCTTGGCTGGACTGGCAGCGTGACTTGTTGGCTTGGCGAGCAAGTGTGCTAGTGATGAAGAGAGGGATACTAAAAGCTCGGAGACCATGTAAGGATACAGCAGCTGTGCAAGCCCCGGCTATGATACAATTAAAGCCTTGCTGGAAGAAACTGTCTCCTCCAATTCACGCTGTTGGAAATGCATCTGCTGTGCATCCTGTCAGTCAAAGCCGCTGAAACAGTAAAAGAAACCCCACAGCAGTCAGAGATGGGTGGAGCTAGCCTTGAATGCCAAGACATCTAATCAATCAGATCAGTTGATGCCTGAGGCCTCAAGAACTACCATGGTCTGACCTTGCCTGCTTGTCGGCTGCTGGCCTGTATCCACTCGTTGCCGAGCCAACGTACTTGTCCCACCTGCCCAGTCCGATCTACCTTAGATAACCTACCTTGCCTTGCGTGGTGGGATGCAAGCCAGCGTGTGGGCGCCCCTCATTTTAACACCTAAGGTACACAGGCGGTCTGTTCATTCATGTCATCCCGGCTTTGCCCAAACAATCAAGTATTTGTTTTGCTGCCTTGTTCCCTGTTTGGGAGATGCAAGCACTATCAATACATAAAATCCTCAATTGATTGAACCGAGTATTTTTTGGACGATTCTGCAGATCTGTCCTGCCTGTGTCCGCATTTTAACCATCAAGCACATAAACACCCCACGAAGGCCGATCCTGGATTTTCTTGACTTGACTGTTGTCGTCATTTCGCGTTTAGACTTTTTAGTCCGCCGAGCATCTTTCGGTGACAGTGCCTACTTTTCTCCGCCAACCGATAGCACGTACTACTGACCGCAGTGAGACCTTCGCGTCAATCTCGCGACCCTTCTCGCCATGGCGAGCTTCATTGGCACCCTTTTCCCTACTGGGAAGCAGGAACGGACTGAGCGCCCGGGAACGCCCAATCGCAACAGCTTCGTCAACCCGGCCAGCACTCCCCAAGGAAGTCCCAGCAAAAAGACCGTCCCTCCCGGTGCAAACGAACTACCCAACGCTCTGGAGGGCATGAAGCTCATACCGCCAGTCCTCGATCCATCCATCAAGCTCGGCCGGCCACAGAGCGTCGTGACCCCTCTATCACCCGGCCGAAACAATGTGCAAGCCACGGACGAGTCCGTCTTCGTCGACGATAGCGTGCTGCATAAATCGACAGCCGCCCCCGGAGCGCATATGATGAAGCACGGCCAAGAGAACACCCCTCCACCATTGAGCTCTGCACGAGCTGGTGGCGGGCTCAATATCGCTCATTCCAACACAGACCAGCAGGCCGCCCCTAGCCACAGCCATGCTGCCGTGTCTCGTCACGAGCACTATCTTCGGGATAGACCGACGACGCCAGCCACGAGACGATTTAACACAAACCGTGGCCTGACGCCAGAGGAGCTGGAGATCTTAAAGAAGCCAAGCATTAAGAGGCTTGTCAATGTCACACAGCTTTGTGAGTGGATATTAGCTTCTGAATTTGTGGCAACTCATGGAATATTCCCACTGACACCTCTGCTTTTGCTGTGCCGTCTGTATAGATTTCCTGGACTATTATTTCGATCTTCTCACCTACACCGGCGCTCGCCAGAACAGACTGGCCGCTTTCAAGGCGGAGTACCCGCCCCCACCAGAGACAGATGAGGAGACATACGCAGCAATGTGGCACAAGTATACGGGTCGCGAGCGCGCGAACCTGCGGAAGAGGCGTGTCAGGCTTCGGCAGGGTGACTTCCAGATCCTCACCCAGGTAGGCCAAGGTGGCTACGGTCAAGTATTTTTGGCACAGAAGAAAGATACGCGCGAGGTTTGCGCACTCAAGGTCATGAGCAAGAAACTTCTCTTCAAACTCGACGAGGTTCGCCATGTCTTGACTGAGCGCGACATCCTGACTACTGCCAAGAGTGAATGGCTGGTCAGACTTCTCTACTCTTTCCAGGACGATAAGAGTATCTACTTGGCGATGGTACGCATTTCTCCTATCCCTTGGCTTTCACGAGACCCTGGACCACATGTGCTGATATATAAGTGACAGGAATATGTGCCCGGTGGAGACTTCCGCACACTTCTTAACAACACGGGCGTTCTCTCAAATCGGCATGCTCGCTTCTACATTGCCGAGATGTTCTGCTCCGTGGATGCTCTTCATCAGCTAGGATACATCCACAGAGATCTCAAGCCAGAGAACTTCCTCGTTGACTCGACAGGACATGTCAAACTCACAGATTTCGGACTGGCTGCTGGAGTGTTGGCGCCCGGAAAGATCGAGTCGATGCGGTTACGGCTTGAGAAAGCCTCGGAGACCTCAGTGCCCTTTGGGAAGCCGATGGACCAGCGCACAATAGCCGAGCGACGAGAAGGCTACCGGTCTATGAGGGATAGGGATGTCAACTATGCCAAGTCGATTGTCGGCTCACCAGACTACATGGCACCTGAGGTACTGCGGGGCGAGGAATACGACTTTACTGTGGACTATTGGAGTTTGGGATGCATGCTGTTCGAGGCACTCACCGGCTTCCCCCCATTCGCGGGTGCGACGGCAGAGGAGACCTGGCGCAACCTGAAGCACTGGAAAGAGGTCCTAAAGCGCCCCGTGTGGGAAGACCCCAACTACTTCCTCAGTAACCGGACCTGGGGCTTTATCACAACGTGTATCAACTCGCGCTCGAGGCGCTTTGCCAACATCCGGGACATCTACGCCCACCAGTACTTTGCCGAGGTCGACTGGGAGACTCTGCGCGAAACCAAGGCGCCTTTCGTACCGGAACTCGACTCGGAAACCGATGCCGGTTACTTTGACGACTTCAGCAATGAGGCAGACATGGCCAAATACAAGGAGGTGCACGAGAAGCAGCAGGCACTAGAGACCATGGCAGAGCGTGATGATGAAATGGGCAAATCACTGTTTGTTGGCTTCACATTCCGCCACCGCAAGCCTCAGGGAGAAGAAAGTAGCAGCCCACGAAAGCCTTTGACAGCAGACACATTCCAGGCAGAGACGTTCGGCACCATGCTGTAGGGACAGCAAAAGAGCTCAAAAACTACACAGCAGCACTGGCCAGGCGGCCAGCATCAAGATCGGCACTCTCAGCCACCACATTCTCACCACCTCCGTCACTCACAATACAATGGTGACTTGGATGACAGTCGTTGCAGCGGGTTGGCGGAAGACTACTACCCCGACCACATGGAGGTGAGCTACTATGGCGACTACGGGAGTACCAGTAGCCGAATGACAGACATGTCCCTCTTTGGGCGCGTTTGCGATAAGGTCACTGAGCGCCGGTCATATGGGCACCGCATATATCGTGACCAACACAAGGCAGAACAGACGGCTTTCCGTCTGACAAAGCGATGAGCATTGACGAGGACGTCATTTGGGGATGGAAGCGGTCACAGATGTTCCTAGCCATCAAAGTCAGAAGATGAAAGGGGGCCCGCCTTTTCAACTTTGGTAGGAATTTGTCTTGCCCTGCCCAAAAGCCCTTTTAAGTCTGGGTTATTTTATTTTCTACATCCATTAGCCTGTCCAACGCATTGGTTCTCATCCAGTCAATCATGCATCTTCTCTCCTTTTTGTCTTGAGTTTACCCCTACCAACTATCAATTGCATGTTTGGGATTGAACGTTTTTTTTTTTAATGTTTTTGTCGGGATGGGTTTATGTAAACATGGCGAACTGGTCTTTATCCTTCGGTTGCGTCAATGGGATATGAGAGCATAGGGTAATGCGGCAATACCGCTAAATCATCTTGTGTATTGGAAGCCTTGGCTTATTTTGTTTTTACTGCCTCATTTGGCATTCGATCGTGTCCCTGGCTTTTCTTTTATGAAAAAATCAGGGATGCCAGGGGGGGATGCCGGTAATACACATTGTGTTAGATCAAGTAAGGGACATTTGATAATATGCTATTCAGACTGACTCCATCAGACAAAAAGAAGAAGATACCCTCTCTGGAATTTCAAGTCGCCGCAAGCCGGTAACACTCAGTCACTTGCCTTGGGGGGCGCAGGCGACACAAGCGTCAACTTTTTGCCACAAAGGGTTGCCATTGGTGATGACGGCAGGACCATACCGTACTGCCTTGAGCATTGTCGGAGAATCGGTGCGGGAGCCTCCGATAGTCCCATCCATGTCATGTTAGTACTGTACGACCAAAGAGCGATACTCAAGTGCCACACCTTGGCAAAAGGTGCACCGCCTCGACTCTTCAGTATGCTAATTATAAATAGGACGCTTGTCTGGCGAAGGCTTGCAGATCATGGGCATCAAGGCATGAACAAACCTGCTGAACGGTGAAAGCACAGGCAGCTCGGCGTTCCCCAAGCACGGTCGTTGCTTTTGTGCTAGGAACGGTTTGCTAGCTCTCACAAGCGTACGCCAGGCTTGGTATGAAGAAATATCTATCCGTAATTCTATTCTAGTTTTAGGTCCTAGGTTCTAGGCCTAGAACTAGAGAAGCTAGAACTAGAGTTAACCTTAATCACCGGGGACAATTTCTGCAACATGCCATGGCCAGCCAGGCCTTCTGTACTAACCATCAGCCTGCTTACCGTCGTGTCAGCAATTGTACTTTATCAGAAACAGTGCTTCACCTTGAGAACTCCGGGTTTTTCAATAAACAAAGCTTAGAAATAATCATTGGAGAGACCATCAAGGTCAAACTCTCAAAAGAACACAACCACTAAACTTCACACAGGGAATCTTGGCAGTCTTTGTGGCGCCGATCGACATAGGTTTGGCTGTCTGTGGCATCGGGTGCCCGGACATACCCCAGGAAGATGCCCGAAATCCGGTACACAGCAGATTTTTCTCATCCCTTTGCCTTACTACTCCCTTGCATTGGACAAGTCGCTTCAGCGGGTTCTCCTTGCTCTGACCTCCCCCATCAGCAGATCTGCAGTGCGCCTTCATGTCTTGCAAACAAAGCAAAACAAACAAGGGGAGAGCATGTCTTTTTAGTCAACAGAAACTTTGTTAAACAGTAACGTGAGTGTGAGTACGCGCGGCTACCCCCAACGTGTGGCTTCGGGGCTGGCTGTGGATGCTTTCCTGTCAGCCTTCATTCGCACCTTGTTTGCCATTGGCTTGCTTGTACACCGAAAGAGGCAACGTAATGATGAATTACTTCATAAGGGTTCTCGTGATCGCCATGTGTTTGTGTGTGTGTGTGTGTGTGTATGGAGCATGTGTGTGTTGGCTGGGCGTCGTTTCTTTTCCCCTCCCCTTCCTGCTTGTTCGTCCGAGTTAGTATCGGGTTGCCTTGCCGTATGCACTCTCAAGCCCTACCTTCGCCCGGGACAGCATTCCTCGGGTCCCCTGATCTCATATAAGCAACCACTTTTGACTGACCGCTTGCTGCACGACCCTTCTTCTTTTCCCCATATTCATCTGCAAGTCCATCTGAAACATGGGTAATAAGCCTCACTAGCATAGAAAAAGAAGGCGCTTGCATCCATGCATGCATGCATGCATGCTGCAGGCTCACGCGTGTACGGGTACGTTGATCCCTGCAGGACCTAGACACAACGATCATGATGTAACCAAGTCAAGCCTTTTCCTTCTGTTCCCGTCTGTGCCAAGAGGATCTGTGAATCACTTTTGCAATGTCTTTGGGTCTGAGTACAGAATCGAAGAAAGAAAAAAACGGTATATATACGAACAAAGATACCCCTAAAACAGCTTACCGGATCTCTGGTTCAGCATCAGACTCAGATCTCATCGACTGTAGACTGATACAACAACGACAAAACATCAGTTCAAACACTTCCATCCTTATCATCTCAAGGACTAGACGAACAGTCTTCAGCAAACTTTCTTCACCCGCATTATCACTTTCACCAACCGAACAACAGACAAGATGAAGGCCGCAACCATCACTGCCATCCTGGCCCCTGCAGCCATGGCTAACGCTGAGTGGTGGGGAGGAGCTCCTGGCTGTGCTGTAAGTTGTTGATCCTCCCCTTACTCTGTTCTTGTACCTTGCATTGCATACCACATCATCACCATCATGATGGTCGAACCACGCACCCAAAACAAAACCCTCCCCAAGCATGACCCTGGCTAATCCTCCTCCCCTCGCACAAAAATTAGGCCACTTGCATGTCCTCGGCCTGGAACAATGCCAACTCGTGGCCCTCGGCGACCTCTTTCTGCGCCACGCCTACCCCGACCGTCGCCGCGTGCGTCTCGACCGCCTGTGCCGCCACCCCGACCGCCTGGTCCAGCTTCTCCGCCATGTCGTCCAACCTCTGCAGCCAGTGGTCGTCGTGCACGGCCAGCGGGTCCGACGCGGTCCGCACCATCACCGCGACGGGCGGCACCTGGGGCGGCGGCTGGTTCAACGACGCGGCCAGGGGCTGGGACGACGCCAGCCGCAAGGAGTGGGAGGACAAGTGGAAGAGCCGCGGCGGGCCCGGCGGCCCCTTCCCCTGGAAGCGCGACGGTCCCCAGTTTGGCCCCGGCGGCCCCAAGGCCCTGACCTCGGGTCAGGTCTACACCGTCACGGGCTGCGACTGGAACGACGGCTACTGGGGCGGCTTCGGCTGGGGTGCCGGCTTCGGCGGACCCTGGGGCTGGGGCACGGGCTGGACCGCCATGGCCACGTCGACCGGCCTCGTCACCCGCACCATCACCAGCAACGGTGCCGTCGTCACCACCACCGAGGCCGCCACCATCGGCGTCGCCGTCAGCGGCACCGTCACCACCACCTCCACCTTTGGCTTCGTCCAGGCCCAGGCCACGGCCACGGGCAGCAGTGACGCCGGCCGCGTCGCCGCCAACGGCGCAAAGGTCGTCGGTGCCGTGCTCGGCGGTGTCGTTGGTGTCGCTGCGCTTCTGTGAAAAAGAACAGAAGTTGAAGACAAAACAAAACAATTGACAAGCGAACTCTTCGCTACCTCGAGATGATGGATGATAACAAACGCACACACTTTTAATGTCCCCCTCTTTTTTTCACGGCTTTTCACTTCAGATAGACTAGATGTTTTCTTTTTTTTCCCTTTCTTCACTTCTTCCTCTACAGAAGAAAGTCTCTCACTACTAGATGTCCCCCAGGGGTATCGGTGGTGTTGTTTCCTTCAGATGTTTAATCAGGATTAGACGGTTTGGTGTTGTTTTTTCGGACTATGTTCCCTTCTTAATATATCCATAGATGGGTATGCCTATTTTATAACCAATATTAGTGTCTCTCTCTTTAAAACTCCCAACTTCTTAAGCACGCCTATTCGGTGACATCTCACATCGCTGTGCGCCAAAACGTGCTCAGACATGCATCGCATGGCTTCCAACAGGCACGGGACATATTTGGCTTCAACTAGTCTCGGAACGCCTACAATAATATATCTGCACGTGCTTGCTCTATCTACCACCAGGGTCAAGTTTAACCATATCAAATTTAAAAACAATCCTGCAGAATCATGGAAACCTCTTGAAGTATATATGTTGTAAATTATAGGGCATCAACTGAATAAAAGTGCTTGTTGCATGCCTTTCACGATAACGTCGTACAGAGCTCAGAAAGTGGTATCAAACGCTGCCCAAAGACAAATAAAAACAGACAACCCGCCCAGCCTCGTAACAGATAGATCCCAGAAAAGGAGAGGGATAAAGGACACAAAGAGAGTCATTATATAAACAAATCATGCGGGAGAACACAACAAGGCATCCCGCCTGATCCTCTCCTTGTCGATAAACCCCCCAGAAAATAGACAAAAACCGCCAAGGATATCTCGTGATAGGTATCAAAAACTGATGATCAAAAGAACCAAAAAAGAAATACTGACCCATAGGATGCTCAGAAGTCGCACAAATCCAAAAAAAGAAGTCACCTTCTATATACGCGGAGAGCGCAAATGTAAATAAATGAAGAGGACAAAAGAATCCGTGTGTATGGCCAAGGTCACCGTTGAAACTTTGTGAGTGACGGAAAAGGCTTGAGCTGCTTCTTCCCTGTTCTTTCAGGGAAAACTTTACAGACTCATGGTCAACCAATCCCACTCCTGGGGCACAGCAGTAGCAGCTGAGCCCGAAGACAGGAGCCCGCCAGTCGACGAAAGTGCGCTTGTCGACATGCCACCTCCCAGCATCCCAGGAGTGATCATGGATCGCGTCGACGCCGACATGCCGAATGAGTTGGATGTCAATCCGGCGAATGACGCCGACGTAGCCGTGGTGCCGAATCCACTTGGCCTAGTGGCAGCCTCGTTCGAGCCGGTCGAATTTTCAGGGCTGTCGACCTCCATAGCGTCGCTATGGTTGGCGTTGTTCATGCCGATGAGGCTAGCGTTGGCCGTCGACGCCTTGCTGTGTCGACGCTGCCTCTTGGGTCCGAGGGCAACCGTTCTCGCGGCTGCCGCAGCTCCGGGCCCAGGCATATTCTTAGGGGGTGCAGCTGCTATAGGCACCACACCTTTGCCGCCGACAGCCACCGATCCACCGCTGTTGTGACTTGTCGGTGTGCTGCCGGCCGTGTTTCCACCCCCAGACATGGGGCTCTCGCCCTCATTGGCGCTTCCCGCTCTGCTCTGGGATGCTGCAGGTGCAATGGCTGGGGTAGGCGCAACCTGGACATTAGTCGTCGATGCTGTCCGAGAGATGGCCAGTGAAGAGTTCTTCCTGGTGTTCGTTCCCGAGGCAGCTGTTGAGGCCGCTCCCTTCTTCGATCTCGAACCCGAAGTAGTTCCAGGAACGTTGGATCCAGAACCGCGGTTTCGCTTCTTGATAACATCCGTCTTCAAACTCAAGGGTCTGACCACACCATGGAGCTTCAAGAAAAGACCGCAGGCATTACAGAGGGGCTGACCCTCAGGGTTTCGACGCCACAGCGGAGTTGTTTGAGTTGCACAGTTGGTACACGTGGTAGGTGCATCTCCGCCCTGGTTATTGCCCTGCTGTTGCAAGTTTGTCGCCGAGCCATTTTTCGAGCCTGGCGGCGGGGAAGATGGCCGGCTGTGGACAACGGACGAGAAGCCCGAAGTGTGACCATTGGCCATATCGGCGGGAGGTGAGTTGGTGTTGCCTTGCGCACCTTGCTGTTCGTATTGCATCTGGCTGTGCGGGATAGCCGTCGTTGAAGCGTTGCGCGGGATCCTACGGCGAGAGTCGGCCTGGTTGCCGTGAAACGATTGAGACTGGGAACGGGCCAATCCACCCTCGGCGTAGTCCCCATTCTTTTCGCCAAACTCTGATGGTATCCCGCCAATGGTGTTCTGCCTGCGAGGGGGACCTGCCGGATACCGAGCTGCCTGCGTGCTAAAGTTGCCAGGTAGAGTAGCGTCCCAGCCCATGGGGTTGGTACTACCGAAGTCAACCGCAGGCTCGTCCATGGCTCCTGGAGAGAATTCACTGGCAAGCGCCAGATTCCGGTCTGCAAAAACACCGCCATCCTCCTCGTCGTCCGAGTGCCCGCCAAAGTTGAACGCATTGTTCTCCTGCATCATGTTGAAGCCTGGAGATTGCGCAGCCTGCTCGTTCTGGAAGACCTGTGCGGGGTCGATATGCCCAAAAGTATTGCCTGACGTGGCATATGACGAAGACATACCATTACTGGCCATTGATTGTGGAAAGAATCCTCCTCCATTTGTATTATATGAGAACGGCTGCGTCTGCATATTCTGGGCAGCCGATGGCTGCCTGAAAGAATGAGACCGTTGATGACGAACATCCATACCATTTCCGAAGAAGAAAGAGCCCTCTCCGTTTTCATTCATGGGGTGAGGTGTAGACACTTGAGATTGGTAGGCAGACCCAGGGGGTGAGTATAGGTCTGGGTTGGCCAGTGAGTTCGTCATGGATTGTCCATTGAACATGTGCTGAGGGAACCCGTTGGATGCCATAGGTGACGTTGATGGTGAGAAGGAAAAGTTCTGCTGATACGGGCCAGCAGAATGGATCATCGGTTCGTTTGGCACGTTGAAAGCATCGATAGTGAATGGGCTTCGGCCGTTGGTCGTCATCGGTTGGCTGACATTGATGCCGTTGGTTGAATCAAGTGTGTAGTCATTAAATCCATTATCGGCGTCCAGATCGTTGGACAAAGTGTCAGTGACAATAGAAGGAACCTGGAAGGGAGAGCAGCCTCTCGGTCGTTTGCGGGTTGTCTAGCACGAGTTTATATCTTAGCAAACATCGGACGAAGACGCAGCCACCATGGGGTGCTGCGGCTTTACAGGAGCTTCTGGGAGGAGAAAACTCACCCTTCTGTCGTCAATGCTAGTCTTCCTGTGATGTCGTTTGAGATACCCAAACTCGTTGTCCATCCTGCCACGCTGGGCGGCAGCAGGCACCGACTGAGGGTTGAACTGTGACTGAGTAGCTACCTCGTTCTTGCGAGACTTATTAATTGGAATAGCTGAGGAAATAGCATTAGTGGAGGCGCTGTCGGGTTTGCCGGCTTCCGGCGTGGTCGCAGCAAGGCCCGAAGATGCCGAGCCGTGGCTGGAGTCTATAAAGTCGTCTAGGCTCATCTCCCCCGTTGAACTCTTCTTCTGTGTAGGTGTCTGACGGAGTTGCTGCGCTATACCACTCGGCGCATTAGGCTTTGGTGTTGGAGAGGATAACCTTGAACCACGAGAGAATGTTAGCTTCTTCTCCCTTTGGCGATGGCCCTCCCTCTGCACGGTGACAGTTAAACAAAGGAGCACAGCGAGGCTAAACATGTCTTCGGTAATGGCAAAGCGGTGATCGATTGTGAGGATCGACCATTCATTTGTGTGCCGCTCAGACCATGCATTTTGTAGACAAGTACATACCTCGCGGATTCCTCCTGCTGTCGCTTGCGCAGATTGACGTGCATCATGCGCCATGTCAAGTTCTCCATGCGCTCTTGGTTCGGCAACATGGTCTTGGTTTTGCTGAAAAAGCGCCATACTTGGGCGGCGAGGGGGTCCTGCTCTTGCAAGAGCTCCGGAGTGTCCTTGACGCGAGCCATGCCGTTCCTCAGATCCTCAAATGCCTCTGTCCTGGCCAGTTTATTCTGAGCGTCATTGAATGCCGACTGACGGTCCGAGTTGAGTTCGCGGAGCGAGGCCGGCAACGGATCGTCACTCGAGTCGGAGCCGGGATCGCGGCCTGGCGCCGCGGGTCGGCGGGGAAATCGGAAATCGTGCTCTGTTATTGTGGGATTCATTGTTGTGGCTGGATTATTTTCAGAAATGACGATTTGGGGAGACCTTTATGTCGCAAGCGACCGGGTCGGGGGGTTTGTTGGGTGCAAATGATTGTTTCGGTGGTCGCACAAAGACGTTTTTTGTTCGATTGTGACAAAAGCAAATGAATGGGCAAGACGAGACAGCGGAAGCGGCAAGGCCAAGAGGAGTGCTTCGAAGAACGAAAAAAAAAGTGATCAGGAGCAGCCAGGCGATCGTTGCCTTCCCCCCACGTTTCCAATCTTCTCTGAGTAGGTAGGTACGGTAAAGTGTGGCCTGTTTTTTACGTAGGTACCGTAGTCAACGCACCAAGGGCCCAGAGCAGACTGGACTGAGCTCTGGTGGTGGGTTGGACTGGACCAGCGCAGGACCGTCGGTTACGGCGCACACCAATATTTTTTTTAATTCCCCCCGCTGCTGGATTATACCCGATGAGACCAGGTTAACTCGGTCAAGTGTTATTTTCCCAGGTCTAATCCCGTCTTTCTTTGTCTTTTGTCGCCCGTCCCTGTCGGTCGCAGATCGGGCGGCGCACTCTAATTGGCGGGGTTTGGAGGTGCGAGGTGACAGCCGAGGGAGAGCTATGAGAATTTCGCGCTCACTACCGCAAGCTAATATGCCTAATTGGACTCTGATTGCTCGAGGAATGTCGTACAGGTCGAGTTGAGTTCAGTTCTATCGATGAGGGGATAAGACCTTCACTTAGTGGTTGGTTTGGGCGACGACCTTGAAATCTATGTGGCCCATTCGAATCGGGCGGGTATAAGGGTAAAGGGGTGATGATGGAAAACATAAAATAAAATAAAGAAAAAAAGAATAAAATAAATTAGAAACCAAATTTGATGGAAACAACCGGGTCACTGCTAGGGTGGTTGGTATATTGTAGTGTGTGTAGTGAATGGTAGGTAAGTAAGGTTGCGTGTATTCCAGCTGTGGAAATCCAATCGCCCAAGCCTTTCTTACACATACAATTCATTCGCGGCCGGAGGGAAGGGGAAGAATGATTTACACAGCCAAGCGACGACGGCACAGGTTACTTTACTTCACAGGAGCAGCCGACGTAGGCCGCTGCGCATCTTGCAGCTGACCGGGCGCCCCCCAAGGCAAAGGGAGAAAAAAAAAACTCTCACTCACAAAGCAAGCAAGCCCACCCGCTCTCCTGGGGCCCTGCAATGGAGCGAGTGGTCGGGGGGGACGGGCTGGGCTGGCCTGCAAAAACAATTATTCTTAGCAGGTTTAGTTGGCAAAAAGTGTGGGGGTCCCCTCTCTTTTCCTGCGCTGCAGCGGGGTGTGGTTCAGGGCACTCGCTTGCTTGCCTGTGATGTGTGATGATGCTTGATGTCGTCGGTCATCCTTGAGCCGAACAAGACAGGGAGGCCATGTGATGCATTTCAATACTTGCACAAAGTGTTCCATTAAACATCCCCCTATGCGTTTATCCTTTCGATCCGCAATCTCATCGCATATGTCGGAGGGGCTATAGTACGATGTTAATGTACGTAGTTATTCTTAATTGCTGTGGAATTTATTTCTTCGAGTCGCTTCATGAAGGCAATTTGCGCCAAAATAATAAATACACTCTTTACTTACAAAAACGCTAGCTTTTAACATTTGATACCGTCCAGTCTTCTTTTCTCCAATTTCTTCACACCCTTCCGAGAAAGTCACCCTTGTCGAACCCCCACCCCACCACCACCACCGCACATAACATTTAACCACCCCCGGACCAAACGCACGTACTCCACGACCCAAGCTGCCACCACCATACATAAAAAAGGAGGGACAAACACAGAGGGGNGGGGGGGGGGGGGGGGGGGGGGGGGGGGGGGGGGGAAATAGGCATACCACACTGGTAAAGAAGAATACTTCATAGACCAGCGCCGGTTTTCGGCAGGGATGACACGATGTGGAGTACACCCAAGGGTTGAAGCATCTGAGTGATTGGTCCAAGCATAGGGCCCAGGCCCGATGACATCTGGGATTTTCCTGCAGGGCTGCACGTCGTCTCGTCTCCTTGTCCCTGTTTGCTTGGCTCCTTGCAGTCGCGCCTCGCGTACAGACGAAAAAAAAATGACTCTTCCGCAGGCCAGCTCCCTCCAGTTCGGGATAGGCTTCGGGTCTATATTCGGCGTATACCTAATTTCTGTGTCGAGAGCAGCCCTTTGAAACGATCGTTCAGGGGCTTGCCACATGCGTGCGTCCATTTTCTTTCTTTTTTCTGCCCTGTCGTCGCATCTTTTTTTTTCTCTTTCTCTCTCTCTAATAGGATCCACGCTTCTGGACATAAGACTTTTCTATGCATATTACTTTACAGTAGTTCTAAAGTCTAGACTATGATAGTGAGGCTATACCGGAAACCCATAATTTTGGAACCTATTTGTCGGTAATAGTGTTTAGTCATTACCCAGGACGAAGTCTAAAATACCAACCAATACGGTAAGTATACTTACTATGGTAGTATACAAAGTTACATTCACTGCTACTCAGTAACCTGCTTGTAACCCCGTAGGACTGACTTTGGGGGCGAGGGTTTTTGTTAACCCATCTGGCCCACATCTCCTCTAGAGGTTCGTCGATGTCCATCTTAACTAGAAAGGGTTCTACCAAGTAATTAATAGGGTATTTCCCGACTCGTTGGGATTTACTGTTTACTACTACTACCGGTATAATATTTGCTCCAGGCCCCAAACAGGTCTCCAGCAAATCTCCAGCGCGGAGTAATGTGGAATTGAAAAAAGTGGACGACTAGGACCCCGAAGCTCTCCAGCCAGAAAAGGAATGAACACCCAGCCCGTAGTAAATAAACAACGCAACAACAAAAAGAATCACGACAATAGTAGGTCCGATATCGAGCATGTAGGCAGTATAGCAAAGGAAAAGTCGCCGGTTAATTAGCCGACAGAACCCGCCGGGTCTTCATCCATACGACCCGGTGAGGCTCGCAGCCGCATGGTACTATTAAATACGTACCCTACTAGCAGCAAGATAATACGGTACCCAATCCAAGGTCGGCATAAACCACGGTCTAATTGAGGGTCGTCGACGATGTTCGTCAACAACCAGAGACCAGACCATGGGACGTGCTTACTGTAAATATGGGGGACATTAGTAGTCATGTTGGTGGATCCTACAACCTACCATGGTAAGGTAACGACATCAAGCAAGGGTAGGTAGTCTTGGTAAATACATTAATACATTAAATAGAATTTGTTATGATTACAAGGCACCTTACGTAGATGAACCAAAGATGCTGTGGATAAAGTGGCGGCTCGAGGGCAATGGCAATTTGCCTGCCGGGCGTGCCTGAACTTGCCTCTTTTTTTTTTTTTTTTTTTTCTCTCTCTTTTTTGGTCTGGCCCATTCCTCCCCCTCCCGTCATGGCCACCACGATGACGACTTTATACCCGCAGACTCTCCATCCTTCGGTCCGAAGCCAAGGGCAGAAGGACCCTCAATCTAGGCGAAGTACTTCGTACATACATACGAGCGGGCCGAAAGAGCTTCTATTTGTGATTGTGAACTACAATACTACTACGTATGCTACAGCTACCTTATCTCCAAGGACCCGTCGGGGCAATGATGTTTGATATCCTGATTGAACCATCAGCCCAGCTCAGCCCACCGGTCATTCCCGAGCGACGAGCATTAACCCGGTACTTTCCGACCGTTGAGAGGAGCCACCCCCCTCCTGAGAGAGACAGAGAGATGGGGAGGGGGGAAAACATGGCAGGGCCACCCTTACAATTGTCACATGCAGAACCATACTCCTTAGCACGTAGGTACGACAAAGGAATACTTGTTCGTTGGTGTACGAAGTACAAGTCGTCCGTAAAATACCGTAAGGTGGTAGCTGTCAGCAATCAAAGGCAAGCGGACCCGGGTCCGGTTCTGCATGCTAGGTACTGTACAGTAGAACCAGAGACGGCTGAAGGCTCAAATGCGACAAGCATGTCCGGGAAAAATCCATTTGGCTTATGGCAAGAAACCCCGATCGTAGACATGGGCCCGATGAACTGCGTGATCGGGGCGGGCGGGGTCACAGCACTAGGACCTTCGTCCGGACCCCATCTCGTTCGGGACAAAAGTCTTTTTTTTTTGAAGAATATTTGGAGTGGAAACTTTTAGTATGAAAAGTGGTTTATTCTCAACAATCAATACCAATTAACATTGGACAAGTATCAACCTTGGGTTCACGGGAAGAGATGAGAGTGCAACAAATAAAACCGAAATCTTAGAAAAAGGAGAGGAAAAGAGAAACAGGAGAGAATGACGACTGAATGAATCAAAGAAAACTAGATCAAAGAAAACTAGATCAAAGCCTCCAACAAGGTTGTTTCCTGCTATTTGCTATTCGGGCTTCTCTCCTTGGACAAAAGCCTAGGAGTCCCTTGCGACTCGCAGCATCGCATTAAATCTTCCAAAAGTCAGTGTCATGGCGGTGAATACTACTCCTACTACTACTTTCACTAGGCTAACAGTGTCGCTACGGCTTGACACGACTTGAAATATTCACATGTTTGTTTTCTCGAGAAATTCAACAAAAAAGAGAACCTGTCAGCCAATTTTCGCAAAATGTTTAAATCGGTCATCCCAAAATCCCAAAGCTGAATGCACTTTAACCTAGACTAGTAGACAGCTAAGGGTCTAGCTATTTTTTGCGGGGAGCTTTACCTGAAAGATGATTCGCACCAAGCCCATCCCGTTGTCGGAGTCTAGGCCGTTGGGGGATTGATGAATCGAAGGGCTCGAAAAGCAGTTCAGTTGAAGCGGTGTGGGTGGGTAACGGTAAAAATAATAATAATGAAAAAGCGCGTGCGTCTCTTTTCCCTGCCCCGCCCATACCCGCGTGCACGTACAACCGAGAAATAAGTACATGGTACAGTTACTGTAACAAGGGCAAGGCAGGACAAAACACAAGGCGAAAAAAAAGAGCAGGGTCAAGGAAAAAAAAAAAAAAAAAAAAAAAAAAAAAAAAAGGTTGTCGGTACCTTGTAAAAGCCCAACGAGGTCCGGCTCAATTAATAGCCACCTTGGCACGCTGGTGCGCAACGGTCGGCGGTTTTGCTTGCGAGATGAACCGAACGAACGGTGGGAACACGCCCCCCCTCCAGCGAATGAGGAGCTCCAGGCGGCAAGATGGTTAATTCACGGATGGGCCCCCCCGAGCTGCGTGGCACCTAAGCGAGCGAGTTGGAAAGCGACAAAAAAAAAAAAAAGTAAAAAAGAGAAAAGAGAATGAAAAATTATAATGAAATAAAGAAAAGAAGAGGGCTGTCTTCCTTCTTCCTCCTTCTCCTCCCGCCCTGGTCGCGGCGCTAGAAAAAGCTGCATTTGCATTTGCATGCACCGTGACGCCCGAGATGCACTACTACTTACTTCGTAGCACGGGAGGTGGGAGGAGGGGTGGGGAATTTTGATGGACAAAGGAGGCAGCGGAGGCTTTTAATTGTCGCAACCAACCAGCATTCACTGTTGGTTTTCCGATTGGAATGATGGGTGGAGGAAATTATTGGGGAACAAAGGGTGTGTGTGTGTGTGTGTGGTCGTTTGCATGTAGCGCGTGGGGGGAGAAACACGGAACGGGATGGTATTATGTATGAGATGGTAAAAAGCATGTAATTGTGTGGCATGGGATTCGCTGGGGTAGAAATCGAGCATGTTGTTTTTTCATGTCCGGGGAATTGATGTACCGCAATAGGTAGGTACTGTAATTAGGAGTTGATGGGTGTGGTTCAATTTGGAAGGGCATGCAAAAGGCCCCAAAGAGAGTGAGAAGCAAAAACAAAAACCACGACAGGGGTTCGCACCGGTACGTGGGGGTCACCATGCGACGATGGGTTTGTTTGGTGTGACCACCCCCCTTGGAGTCTTCGGCTTGCTTTCCGTGAATCGTCTTGGCGACTCGACTCGGGGTACGGAATATTATTTCACTCCAAAGGTGCACGAGCATCTTTTTGGGACTTTTGGAAGGGAGGCAGGCACTAAAGAAAATCCCTGTGATTGTGAAATAATAGGACCATTACAAATCGATATTGAATTCAAATGCTAAATACGTACATAAGACGCTCGTTGTCATCAAGGCCACGATCGATTAACTCATTAGGTTCTCGGGCTATTATGCAATCCCACATTGACTTACAACGCCTTTGCTGATGATAGTATCAGTGTCGCAACCTCACAACTGACTGGCGAGCAGTATCTCATATAAAGGTTTGATTTTCAACGTGTGTTTTTCTTGTTCTTCTTTCTTCTTTTTATTCATATCACTTTTTTTTTCGTTTTTATATGCTTTTCATCGTTTCCTTTCTCCCAACTTTGCCTTTTCTACATCCCTCTGCCATTGAGTCTGCTGTACCAGGAGCATCTCTTGCCTTGTTGGGTGTAAGATACATCCTTCTGCAGGTCGTACGGTTTACATGATCGATCCGACTATACGACTGATATATTTCAAGCCTAAATCTCAGTTCTGACGGGAGACTGCAGAATCCACACCTTGGAAAGCAAATGCCAATGTAACAGTGACCCAGGCCAACAGTACCGTATGTTGCGTACATATACCTTGCTCACATATTCAACCATTCTCCTCAAAAAATAAAAATGGCATGTACGTTTTCTTATCTACGGAGTAAAATATCCAGGGCGCATTGCCAAGCCTAGATGAGTGGCGCCGTGTGTGCTGCTTCCCTGCAGAAGAAAGGTTCAGAGGCCAATGCCACGAGTTGGATGGAATGCAGGACTTGGAGAGGTGGCAGCAGCCCTGCATCTGTGTATAATTTATATGGGGGCTAGATCGGAATGCTTATCTTGATGTCCCACATTCCTGGGGTACATGGACAGGTATGTAAGTAAGGTGAGCCCTTGAACGCCTCTCCGCCTTTACAGACCCCAACATGACCACTAACGACTTTGGCAGCATGGGTGGAAATACTGTAGACTCTGGTAATGAACACCCTTCAACGAACAAACATGAATGACTCCTAGAAGTTCACTATCAAATCCTTCACTCCTCACCCGTCCAGGAACAATATGTTGAAAAAGGCCCCCGAATCCGGCTTCCAGACCGGATCCGAACGCTGTTCTTTGTTCCGTGTGAAATGCTCATTATCTCTTTGTCTTCAACGCCCCTACTCGGACCAGCAATGTCACTCACGCAAAGATACTTGACCCAAGGGAAAGACCCGTCGAGGTCAACCTTGACAACGTCTAAACCACCATGATCCAACATCAAGGCTCCCTGCATGCTCGTTACTTGAGTACCGGTTAGCAGAAAAAAATAACAAAATGCATGCACTCGCAGGCGTGCGGAAACGAAAAGGCCCAGGGTGTATCAACCTCGGCGTCATCCTCCTTCTCTTTGCCTCACTCGCTCGGGGCGACGAGGACCATTCAGATGTGACGGTGACGACCAGCATGGTCTTGACCAAGACCATCACCACGCATCTCGGAACAAGACCTACCCAGCCAGCAAACCATGTCGGGTATGGCCTCCAGGGTTGTTACAGAAGACCAGACGGTGACGGAGAAGTCGGGCTCGAGGTGAATATGCCTCTGAGCAACGAAGAAGCCAATGTGTTGACCACGAGTATATGTCTCGAGGCGTGTGTCAGGGCCAGCTTGGGGAGAGGAGCGGTGGATACCTACAGCTTTGTTGCCGTCGGGGAGGGACGGTGAGTTAAGGCCCGACCAAGTCACACTGGTGACTGGCGGTTATGATACAGAAACTAACATGCTCTCCGCTCGTTTGTTGTATAGGGAATGCTACTGCGCAACGAACCTTTCCCCCGAGGCCACATCTGTCGGATCCGGCAACTGCTCAACCCCATGCGCAGGGGACAAGAAAACTGCGTGCGGTGGTCTGGACCACATCTCGGTGTACTCGCTCGTGGACGCCTCTGCGGCGCAACGCTATGCAGCCCAGGGTATGGGCACCGGCGACCCCGGAACCCCCGCGTTCCTGAGTAGCAGTAAGAACGGGGGCAAGGCTGCAGCCGTCGCGATGGGCTCACTTGCTGGCTGTGCCACCTTTGGGCTGCTGGTATTTCTGGGATGCAAGCTCTACAGACGTCACAACGACCTCACATCTGGTCGGCGCCGTTCACGGATGGCCACAGAAACGGAACAGAAAGACAAGCAAAGGAAGGATGATGACGGGGTCTTGGTCATCAAGGCCCCCGAGCCCGACGAGACATGGTCCAGCCTGCAGAGATCAAGACCTCCTCCGCCCCTGCCGCCCTTGGCCAGCCTCGGCGACCACGGCGGACAGCACGCCGGGAGACGGGAGGAGATTATGCGCGTGCAGTTCGTCCACAGCCTGCACCCGAGAAGCGAGCAGGGCTCGGCGGGAGGGAGCACCGCCTACCAGCAGCCTTCGGCGATGGTGCCGGCGTCTCCGCTCTCGCCGGCCGACGATGGACTGCGTCAGAGGCGGCGGTCGAGCAGCAAGCCCGTCGACTGGGCCCGGTTCGACGCCGTCATCCCCAACGGTCAGTTCTCGCCCGCCACGTCGCCGACCAAGGACCGCTTCTTCAACGAAAGGCCGCGCCGTGCCTCGATGACTGTGTACTGCAACAACCACGGTGCCGGTTCTGCGACGTACCCGTCCTCTTCTTCCGACTCCATCGAAGCAACCTCTGCTACGCACCCATCGAACGGTCGGAACAACGTGAGTGACAACGCCGAACCTTCTGCAGACAATGCCCCTGTCCATCCCTACCGTCCAGAAAATGTCCGCGTCAGCGCGTGGTCAGCGTCGACGGCAGAGCCGAGCCCTCAGTCCACCACGACGGTCGGCAGCAGCATCCTCGACGTGTCGCTGTCATCGCCATCCACATCCAGGCTGAACCACAGCCAGATGGCCACACCAGCCCCCGCCGCCACGGGTGGGCTGGGCGAGCGGGCCTGGAGCCGGCGGCGCCTGAGCACACCTTTTCCTCCACCGGGCGGCGGCAGTCCGGCATCGAGCCACAGCAGCGGTTCGTCGCGGAGGTCCAGCCTCGCCGACATTGTGGGTGACTACCACGGCGTCCGGGTCGGACGAGTCGAGCAGCTGCGAGAGAAGGAGGAGGAGAAGGAGCAAAAGCAGCAGCCTAGGGACGACCTCATGCCGTCGCCGCTGCACGTCGTCAAGTGGAAGAAGAGCTTTGCCGACATGCGACGGGCCGGCGGTGCTGCTCACGAGGGAGACGACGGTGTTGATGGCTCGCCCGTCCTGTCCGTCTGGGACATTGCACGCACGACGCCAAAGGTGGAGGAGCTCTCGCCAAGGGAGTCGTCCAAGGGCAAGTTTGAAGAAGGGATGCCGGAGTCGCCGATGTCGAGTAAGGGAACCAATGGCTTTGATAAGGGAGATGGTGAGCAAGACAAGTCTCAGGGGCGTGCGCATATTGGACAGGATGGAAGCAAGGCGGCGTCGGTGGCTGACGAGCTGCTGATCATTTTGCCGGCGACAACATATGATGGTGGGAAAGCGTTGGCTGCTGCTAGGAACAAGAAGATGGTTTAGGTTTTGTGGGTTACTTATTTCACTTTTCTATCTTTTCTATTCTTTTCTTTGGTTTTGCGATGGATTTGACTGCTTCTCCCGGAGTTGGAGGAGGCCTTGACAAATGCGTTGTGGGGTTTGTTTTCTCTTGTTTTGTTTTTCTTGAAGTCTCAGGCTTGTTTGATGTAGTGACAGAGGTCCTCGTTGACTAGAGTATAAGAAATAACCCAAAGTTTTAATTTTAAGTGCACTTTTTTTTTTTCGTTTCATGAAAGAAGTGTAATATTGCTAAATTTGGGTTGTTGCCTCCGTCTTGTACTAGTTCGCCAAGCGGCATACAAGCGTTAGACGAGCCACGCGTCACCCAGAATGATTACAACTATATACCTGATAATTTCTGAAACTGGCTACCTGATTTCAAGTATTTCAATGATGAATCTGGAGGACAGTACTAATTACACGTAAGTATCAGGCGACTGACTGCACTGCGCTGGGGCTAAGTAACTAAGCTTTTCACTCATAGCCCTGGAGGAACATTAATTGGAACTGAAGTATTAATGGTGTGATAACCAGGTACTATAGATTTGAATAGAACAAAATGTAATAACACGTCTATAAAGAATGTATTCAAAAACTGAGCAAAGAAAGTCGTAGCAGGCGGCGAACATGGCAAACACCTCGGGATATCAAAAGCTGGTAAAAAGGACACATTATAAGAGACAATCCAACTCGCAGGCAGAAGAAAAAAAAAACACAATAAGCTGCCAAAGTGAATCAAAGAACGAAAAGAAAATACAAAAATTAAAAGAATCCACCACCAGGCACCAAGACAAAAATCAAAACCAGCAAACCCGAAGCTAGCAGCGCGGCCAACATGGCCTGCACAAAGATGGTGTCCTGGATCTGCCTCAGGGCGGGCTCCTGGATCCAGACCTCGCGGTCAAAGATCTTGCGGACGATGTTGCGCTTCTTGTACTTGACGACCCATGGCTCGTCCTCGTAGCTGTTGCTGCTGCCGAACGAGTCGAACGAGCCCTTGCTCAAGCGGACGCCGTCCTCGCCCACGACCTCGACGTCTCGCTCGTCCGTCTCGAACAACTCCCACGGCCGCACATGCCGGTGGTGCATGCCGTGTAGCACCACGCACATGCCCTTGTACGCCGCCACCAGCGTCGACACCCCGAGCATCCAGCCGATGGCCCCCAGGGCGCGGTAGCCACGCCCCGCCGAGGACAGGGCTAGGATTATGGAGGCCGTCAGCCCGATGAGGATCAGGGAGACGCCCAGGGCGCGGGCGAAAAATACCCGCGCCGGGTTGCCGTTGCAGATGCTCCAGCGGATGAAGTTGGGGTGCGCCTGGCGCCGGAGCGAGTGCTCCACCGTCCGGGCTACGGTCCGGAACGCGCTGGGGTGCGTCGTGTAGGCGAGGGCGTGCACGAGAACGTCGCGTTCGCGCGAGGCGAGGTTGAGCTGCCGGGGAGCGTCTTCCACGATGTAGTTTGCGATGACGCGGTCAATCTCCTCGCGGAAGGGCTGGATGGTGACTGCATGTTGTGTTTCAGTGGTTAGCACTTTTGATTGTGAAATACATACTAGAAGAAAAAAAAGACAGACAGAAACATCACAAGAGTCATGACTTACAAGGCTGCTTAGCACCGGCCGCCGTAAAGGCCTCCTGGGCCTGGGCCTTATAGTTAGTCGACTGCGAGCCGATGATGGTGGACTCGCCATCGCCGCCGACCTGGGATGCGCCCCAGTCGGCCTCGTTGCGATCGGCTGCGGCGGCGGCGCTCTTGTCAAAGTCGGTGCCCTTGAACATCTTGGCGGCGACCTCGGGCTCCTTGCGCATCTTCTCCGTGTGCTCCTTTTGGAGCTTGACCGTCAGTTCGTCCTCCTTGGCCTGCGTCCACTCGGGAGCCAGGGCGAGGTCCGAAGTCGAGACGGCCTCGAAGCGCGTCTTGTAGTCGCGCAGCCAGAGGAAGAACTGCAGGTTCTCGGCCGCACGCTCGACATAGATGAGGTAGTTCATAAAGTCACGAACGGTGCACGGCTTTTCAAGTGTGGTGTTAGTTCTTTTTGTCTGTTTTCCCTCCCAAAATAGGCTATGATATAAGCAAGACAGTTGACTCTCGAGGCACTTACAGGACAGGTACCTCCATCAATGATCTTGTCAAAGGAGAGAGCCGAGGGGATACCCCTGCTCATCCCAGACTGACCCGACTTTACCGAAGTCCCGGCCTTCTCATCGATGCCGGATGAGCTGCCACTGTCGGTCGAGTTGGTCGTGGCACGGCTTGAGGGGCGCACCTCATCCGGCTTGGGGATGAGCTCGGGACGACGGTAAGTCAGAGGAAGAAGACCCATGTTGGCTGTAGCGCTACGGCACGACTCTTGTCTGACAGACTGCTTTGGAGGTTTGAAGATGGAATAGGATAGTATGTAGATGGTCTGCGGCGGGAAGCGCTATAACATAAACCAGATGTTTGACCAGAGTGAGTGACTAGCCGAGACTTTGTAGATATGGAGAAGATAATCTGGGGAGTAGGACCGTGAGCGGCATCATAGACTTATATATAGTTGAATAAGACAGCCTTACAACCACTTGTAACTTGACGTGTAGGCGAAAAACAAAACAACCAAAAACAAAATCTTAATAGGGTAAAAAGGGGCAAAGTAAACCAACCACCTAACGACACAGACCAACTCGGCTTAGGGCTGGAACACAAGTGGAATATAGACTTGAGACCACGAACCCCAACGGACCAACCAAAGGGCATCAACCCAGACCAAAGTCGAGATTGACCCTGGGGGTCTTTTTTCTTGGTTGCCCTTCTCTTCTCTACTCTGTCTGTTTTGGATCATAGCTTACGCCAAGTATTCGCTCTGCGAACACCGCGTGGAAGAGCCACTAGCCCCAGGGGCCGTCGTCTTTCGCGTGGCCCACCTGGGGAAATGGTGGCTTTCCCTCGCTCTCCCATCATTGGGCCAGGTTCGATTTCGACCTCAAGGGCTGTGCTGAACCTGATTCGGTTCAAACAAGCGGGTTTAAGTGCTTGCTGCTAGCCTAGTCCATCGGTCGAGGCTGTTTGCCCTTCAGGGCGGTTTTCTGTTTTTGTTATTTTTGCCCCAGAAATTAGATCGACAAAGCTTAGCAAAGATCGATGATTCTTTTTGCTTTTGTTTTCTCCGCATCCATCTGCCCTAGGAACATCCTTCAATCACGAACGACACTTGAAATTATTTTCTCCGGTTAGTCTCGATCTAGACCGTCAGTGCGCTTAGGTCGCTCTTTTCCATTCCCGTATACAAGGTTTCACAAAACAAACAAGAAAAATCTGGAAATGATGGGCTTTGAGTCACGAACAGGTCCGTCCGAGAGCTGAAAAGTCCATGTCCTGCAAATGGGAATCTCGAGAATTGTCTCTGCCTGCCACACTCCCTTTAGCGTAGCTCACTTCAACAAGCTGGGCCGTCTCTCTCTCTCTCTCTCTCTGCGTGAGACAAAAGAACAAGAAAGCCAAAGCCACAAAAAACTAGCAAAAAAACATGACAGCCTCGTTTCCCTTTGGTGTCATACTTGGCGCTGGTCTGAAAGAAGAGATACGAGCCCTTTGTTGTTTAAGCAAAGACATGATTTTTTGCGTCCTCCCTCATCTTGCTTCCCTTGAAAGAAAAAATCCAAGCGCTAGTCTTGTTTCATGTTTTTCTGGATCTTCAATCTTTTTGGGAATGAAAAATCTCTTGAGAAAATCGCATGTAGATCGTCGTTGATGACAATCTATTCTAGAAAGAAATGGGTGTGCTTTGGCCTCCGAGGTCTGCGCGTCGCGGAAGGCAAGTTACAGCTTGATCATGGTCTTCCCGCAATCCTATGCACGCTTAAAACGGTTGATCGTCAAAAGCAACGTGTAGGGCGGGGGAGGCGGGATGTCAAAAAAAAAAAAAAAAAAAAAAAAAAAAAAAAAGCCCGCCAAAAAAATATTCCGCTGTTGCTAAATGCTACGTGATGTGACAGTGCCCAACTGGAGGGGAGCTGAACAGAGAAAACGGTCGTTCGGATATCCGGGGAATCTCCCACGCTAGTCGATGGCTCTCTTCATTGTTCACGCGCGTCTCCCCTCAAACCCATCTCGTCACGTCCCCAGTTGTTTGCCTCTATTGGCAGCTGAAGCCCCTTGCGAGCAAATAGCCTTGCAGAGAGTCCCCTCTTGACCGTTAGGTTTAATGAACTAGCCGTAACGTGGCTTAGTCCTGAGATGCTCCCAGTTTGCACACGTGCTCTGCACAGGAAGACCGTCTTTTATGTGGATCCCATAATCGTAACCCGCATCAGAAACTAGGAAACAAACACCACAAGTAGACTAGCAGACCCGCCAGCTTCAACTCAAACCGGCCGGACCCAACAGCCGCACCAGAGACCGGTGGCAGTGTTCGATGCCACCTTCTGCCCCGAGCGTCTCGATTTGCTCACTCGGTCGCGCCACTTGGCATAACCGGCTCGACCGGCCTCTGGTCCTCATCTTCCCTAGCGCAACTGGTGCCCCTTTCCCTCATCCTCCTCGTGGCGCTCTCCTCGAAGCTACCCCTCCTGCCCCAGTTACGTGGCTGCCTCTTCAGGAAGGCCCCAACGGCCCCCAGGTACCCCTCGTGCCTGAGGAAATAAGCCTGCGACGCTCCTTTGCTCCAGAACTTGATGGCGTAGCTGAGCGTGTTCATGGTTTGCGGGTGACCCCTGATGAAGGATCCGCCAAAGTATATGGCCGACAGCTTGTGGATCTGCGACTGGAGATAGGCGATTTGTCCGATGTTGTTGCTGATGGCGTAGAGCAGCGACCGCGACATGTCGGCCGCCGAGAAGCCGCCATCGTCCTCGGTTGCATCCCCGGCTCCGTTGGCGAAGTCCTCGCCCTGTCCAAAACCCACCTCCGAAGACCCCGGTCCGCAGTCCTCCGCTGCCGACTCGGCCTGCCGCTTCATGCGAAAGACCTTGCCAAAGGACGAAGCGATGGTGGAGCTCTTGAGCCCAATCTTGCCATAGTCGGTCCCGTAAATGTCGCCCACTAGCATGTCCACACGAGAGTTGTCTCCCTTGGAAGCAAGATCCAGCATCTCATCAAAGGACCTAGCGCCCGTCAGCAGCGACAATATACCCCACAGGGTACCACCGCCCAGGGAAGTGCCACCGACACGTTGGTACTTCCTGGGACCCTCGACCTTCAGAAACGAAACTCCAGATCCGATGTTGACCAGCAGGTACGGGTATATCTCCCTCCCGTCGTCGTCGCACCCAGGTGTCGCAAAGTGCATGGGATCGGTCTCCGAGTACGTAAAGACCTCCCTCGGGATCTCGTGGATGAAGAAATCCAAACCGATTATTAGACACTCCATCTCATCCTCACGCAGCACGTCAATCTCGCCCCCCAGCGCCTCGCGGATACGGTCGTAGTACTTGTAGGCGCCGCCACCGGTCGCCATGACGCATAGTTTGTTCGGGACGGAGCCGTTGAGGGGCTGTTGCTCGTCACGCAGCCGGCGCATGAAGGAGAAGCACTCCTCAATTTTGTCCGTCTCGAAGCTGGTAAAGTTCAAGCGGCCGCCAGGATCCGTGGAATCGGCTTCGCGCGAGAAGTAGACTAGTTTGGCGAGGGAGCCACCAATCTGTAATCCGGTGCGTCCATGGTGTTAGTAGGCGAACCTTGTTGGTGACGTATGAGTAACGTTTGATGCGTTTCTAGGGGAAGAAAAGTCTAAAGCAAGCAAATGATAAGAAGAAAAAAAAACATACGTCAATGGCGACATGGCTCACGACGGCCGTGTGGTTCGGGAGTCGAATATCTTGGGTCTGGTGGTGGTCGGGCGAACTGCGCCCAGTCAACAAGCCATTGCCATTGCAATTCCCGGACGGAGTGGCCGGGGTTTGTGAGCCGTCCACAATAAATGCTCCCTTCACGTTGATGCGCACGGCGCCGGGCCTGCTGATGGTGCTGTCGATCTCGGCCGTTGAGGTCGCGGTGCGGGGCCTCGTCATCTGGAGCGGGGGGAGAGTAGTCGTCGTCGGGGGAGCTGTGGCTGAGGGAGACATTGCTGCGCCATTGGGGGCCTCTATTTCATCGGTGATGGCGTATGGTTCTAGATGATGTGCAATGTTGTTCTGACCGGAGCCGTCGGCGCTGGCATTACTACGAACGGCGTCGTCGCTTTTGCCGAGGCTGGGGTTGCTGCTGCTCAGGGACAAGGTTTCCCTGGTGGGATGAGGATGGGCTCCAGTCCCATAAACTTGAGCTCCGCCCTCGGTAAAACATAATTCTGCGCGTGCGGCCTCGGCCGGAGCTCTGCTGTGGGAGCTGTAGCTCGTTGGGTCCATGACACCCGACGGACTGGAGCTGTGGTTTGTCGGGTGGTTCGTTGGGGCGGGGTAGTTTTCTGTGGGCGCGCCGGTTTGGGGCCCGGCAAGATTGTGCTTGTGTGCAGGTTTGTCCGTTTTCAGTGACTTGGGTAATAATCCAACGATCGGTTTTAATGAGATGATTCTTGGTATTTGTTTCGAAGCTTTCTTTATTAGTTTCCCTTTCTCTTCTCGTTACGGCGGCATTTGCTCTATGTTTTCCACAGAGGCGAGGTCGTAAAAGAAGTTTTGAAATAAGCGAAAAACTCTGTGCCCCATTGTGCTCCTTAATATCTCTCTCATCTGTCTTGCTATTTTTTATTTTTATTTTTTTGCTGTTTTCTGTTTTTGTGTTTCGTTTGGGCTCATTCTGAGAATTACGGTGCAGTTTTCCTCCTGGTGAAATCTGTATTAGTGATTTGCTGCTTCTCTCGTACAGCAGTCGGTTGAGCTCCATTGCCATCCGTTATCTTTAGTGGAGCAGACCGGGTCCGTTCTCAAGCTGCTCTAAACCATACGTACTTCGTACAACAACAGCACACCACAACAAATGCACGCAATGCACCAGATCGGCGCTTCTGCATCGTACTGCAGCTGATGCTCGTGGGCAGTCACAGGTTCTTACGTCACATGGACCCTGACCTGACTTGCCCAGAGTGCCCTGACCCTTTGGACCGACTGTACCGTTCCGCCAGGCCGCCTATCGGTACAGTAAATGCTTATTTCTAGTTTCAACAAACGGTTCGGCAGTTGAGGAGAGAAATGCAATCATATCTACCTACAAGCTAATATTAGAAAACTAGCTAGATGGGTACTGTAGATCCCAGAAAACCCCAGGTACTATGGTAGTCAATTTGTTGATCTGCCTCCGTTTTTGAATTTCCTTTCATCCCATTAATCGGAATAAATAAATGATTCTCAACCAAATAAAAAAAAGTTCGGAGTTCCGAGGATGAAAAATGGTGCAGCCAGCTAAAAAAATTAAGGAAATTCATTCTGCCACTGTTCAACACGAAACGCAAGATGACGTAGCGTAATGTTGTTTAAACTCGGTCCCTGAGCAAATTGTTCCTTTAAGTAATGTGTTACCGTATGCATGTGTCGTTCTCACCTTTCGGTGGTCAATTAACTACAGTAAGTACCTAAGGTAGGTATGAAAACACACTGAACCTGTTGGCTCCGTGCGCAATTCACTAGGCAATCAAAAGGCTTGAAAGGGCCGATTAGACATGATAGCGCACCCGTTTTTTGTATGGTACCTTGCCACGTTTTTGATATGCTATGCTGGTGCAGCTAAAAAAAAAAAAAAAAAAAAAAAAAAAAAAAAAAAAAAAAAGAGAATCTACTGAATAAAAACCTCAAGATAGTTAGGCCTGTCTGCCTGGAAATGAACAAAATGCTTCCCGCAATTCGTCGTCTTGAACGAACCCTGCAGCACCAGCAGGTCGACGAGCCGCATGTCATGTCCCGCCAGCTTGAGGACGAGCTTCTCGCCCGCCTCAAAGACCATACCGCCCTGCTCTATGGGCACCTCGAGCCTGACCACGTCGCCGGGCCTGGCAGGCCCGGCCCCCGCCGTCGACACGCGCCGCATCCCTATCGGGCCGAGATGCTTGAGCGTGCACACGTCAGGCACTTCTGCGGGCGACGACACGCCGTCCAGCTCCCCCAGCGGCACGTTGAGGCTCTGCAGCAGGGCGCCGTCGGCCGAGGCCTTGCGCAGCTGCGCCCACACGTCCAGGTCGTCCTGCTGCTCCGACGCCACGTGCACGACCAGCGTGCTCGGCCCCGCCAGGATGGTCCGGCTGGGAAACGTGTACGTGAAGGCCAGCTCGCCCGCGTCGTCGCCCGTCTGTCGGGTGGGCGCGTCCGCCTGGTAGTCGAGGACGGCTGGTTCGGAGCTCCGCGGCGGCGCCGTCGGTCCGAGGGTCTGGTCGGGGTTTAGGTAGAGCTTGACCCTTTCCGCGCCTGGCGCCCGCCAGGGTAGATGCGGCAGCGACTGGGTCTCGTTGGGAACGTTGAAGCCCAGGAGCGAGAGGCGGACGGCCGGAGTCTCTTCCCATCCGTTCTTGGCGTCCTTCATGTAGAAGTCGAAGAAACGCGCGAGGTCCTCGGTGCGCTCTCGGCTGTAGAGGTCGTACCACTCTTGCGTGTCATGTACCACCAACCTATAGGAAGGACAAACCTGTGAGTTGAAAAAAGAAAAGGCGCGTCCGACGGAGGGCCAGAGCAAAAAGTTAAGTAGCTTACCATTTTTTCTCGTGGGGAATCTCTTCAAACCCTCGAAAGGAACCTAGCGTGTGGAGGTTGGTAGAGTAGCTCGCGCCGATGTATGCCGGGACCTGAATAAGGCCGAGCTCGGCGCGTTTGTCCTGCCAGTACTCGTTGTTGTAGTCGGGGTGTTTGCCGAGCATGGCTACCACGTCCTCCTGCTGCTGCCGACCTGTGGAGGGCGTCATAATAGTCAGAGAGAGTGTGCAGGCTCATGTTTTTCGTTTACTGGCTAATTAGACAATCTTCGTACCAGGTATCATTTGAGCAATGAGCCCGGCGAAACCAACATCAGGGATTCCACCTCGACACAGCTGCTCCTGGTACATATCAGATGTACCCTCGAGGGGCGCGATGCAGGTCAGGTGAGGCGGCCGCTGGCTAGCAATGAACCACTGGGCGATGGCGAGCCACGAGTTGCCCGCAAAGGCCACGCGGCCTGAGCACCATGGCTGGGAGGCGATGGCCTCTACCAGGTCATGACCGTCCGCACCCTCTCCCCGGCCCCACCAACGGATGTCGCCCTCGGAGTCGCCCGAACCGCGCGCATCGGCGTTGACAATGGCATATCCTCGGCCCACCCACTCGGCCGGGTCCAGTCTTAGGAAATGGTATCAGCCAAAGGTCATGAGCCCCGAGACGACCATGAAAGGGGTTGGGACTTACCCTTCGAATGACTCGTATCCTGAAAGCGAAGATTCCGGGATGCCGCAGCGGAACGGGAACGATGCCAGGTTTATATTACCCGAGCCCGATTTGCCGTAAGGACTCCACATGATGATAGCGGGAACCGGGCCGGAATCTATGGGTCGATAGATGTCGGCTCGAATGGTGACGTTATCTCTCATGGAGAAGGGCTGGTTATGGTCAAAACAAATAGGAACTGGGAGAGGCCGATTTTGGGGCTGCCGGCGATGGCCCTTGGGTAGTATGATATTAGTAGGAGGTGTCGCCGGGCCCTTGAGAGAGGCGCAAGCCCGTTTGAGAATCTCAACCATGATGAAAGTAAAAGGCTTGCGGGCCCTGGGCTTTGAAGATGTGATGATGCCGTCTTGTAAGTGGAATTCATCGGAGGGTAACGGAAGCTAGCTTTCCCCAGCTTCTTATGAATAACGACTAATACTATACAGAGGTTTCCTTCTTTTGTTCTTTTTCTGCGTACCAAAAGAACAGACGACTATTATTATGTCATACAGTTAAGCTCGAGACACCGTCGGCGAACGACCTCTCGGTGCTTGGAAAAGTTCTGGCGCCCCGCTCCGGCAACTTGTCTCGGCACTCCATGTTTGGCCTATAGGTTTATATTGAGGTTACAAACCCTTATAGTACGTGAGAAGCAGTACGGCGAGGCGCCTCGCTAAGTTTCACGCCCGCACCACTTGGATTTGTCCCGAATCGCAATAAAATGTAAATAAACTTTTGGGGGACGCATAGGTGAGTTTTTTTCCACCAGTTGTAGATTTTCGTAGCACAGTAAGCAACACCTAGAGGGAAGGTTATCTGCTATACTCAACTGCACTCTTTTAGAAATCGATAATTGGATTAAAAACACGCCATTCAGCTAATCCGACCATAATATGGTAGCTGCGGGAAACCCGAACACAACGCAAACATTTGTGAAAAGCATGAAGAAATGACCGATTTATATAGTTCCGATTGTATTTTTGAACTAAGTCAAGTAACACTGAAATTGCAAAAAGCCAAAATTTATTACGAGGTTCAGCTTGGTTGTCCGAATTGCTTATACAAAACCACCCTAGCTCCCGTGGCACTTATATCAATTCTGCCCTGACTGGGTTGGCTAGGGGGAGCGGACAGGATCCCGTATATTACTGCTGCATGTGCGTATCGTGCTGCTCGAACGACGGTCGTTTATATGGATCACCCTGAGACCCATAATGTTCCATCCAAAGCTGTTGCGACTGTGTAGATGTGACATCCTCCAAATCTGGGCTGTAAAGGGTTGGCCCGGCATATGTGTTTCCCCATGGAAGACCATCCTGTCTCGAATCTGGCGGTGCCGAAGATGGTGATATCGACATGTAGCTTGTTTCGTCATTCGTGGCATATTTGGAGCCATCAATCGGTGCCTCTGCAGGGAATACCAACTGTTGCTGCTGCTGCTCTTGTGCTTGATTTCGCTGCGACTGGGCCCAGGTTTGATCATCTGGCCGTGGAAAGGAGCCCATCACATCTGGCTGATATGACATGGTGCCAAAGCTAATCTGCTCAAGGAAGGCCGGCTGAGGTATGAAGCTGGGCGCAGCTGTGTGATCCACAGGGTTTGTGTATGTAATATCGGCAGTGGGACGGGTTGCAACCGAGTTTTGATCTGTTAGGTTTTCCGGTACCCAGCCACAGGCCTCACCCATGCCATTTTGCTCTGCAAAATGGTCCGCAATAGAGCATATGTTCTGGTCGAGGGGATCTATGGATGAAATTTGCTGAAAAGGGAGTTGCATAAAGTTCTGAAGCGAAGACTCCAAAGTTGTGGGCTTGTGTAGATCCATGGGTTGAGTCCAGGCTGCTTCACTCAGACCATCCATTTGTGATGTTTCCAGGGGGTTAGTATCTCGAGACTGGCTTGGATTTGCACCTATAATCCCGTACGAAGTCCCCGGCATTGTTGCAGGAATATCCCAAGCTGTACATTCGGAGTTTGAGCTAACAGGGAGACTCATGGCCGTTTCTTCCATGGCGGTAGATGCAGTCGCAGTTGGGAAGAAGGGTTGCACATTCAACGCTTGAGACGGGCTCCATGACGATTTTTGCGGGGTTTTAGGAGACGGTACAGCCTTTGCGTTATCCGGTTCAACGTCAGAGCCTTCGTCTGTACTGAAATCAAAGGAGTGTGTCTAACATAGCAAGCAATACGGAGTCAGCTGGATGAACACAAAGCCAAGTCAGCAGAGAGATTTGCAGGTGTATCATACAGATTCATCCTCGTTCGTAAGATGTGCTTCTCTCTCCACCCACGAGTCTAGGACTAACTTTGCGCTTGTCAAGACAGGCTGCATTGGATTCCTGGGGACGACGAGAATATTCCTCAATTCATCAGGAATTTCTGGTCCATCATACTCAAGTTCGCGTTCCTCATCATCTGAATCGGCAAATATCAGTAAGGACGTTATCAAACGTGGCTGTTGTTGCGGGATAGGTGGTAGTGCCGGAGGCTGTGATGTTTGGCGTGCAGCATGGCTGCCGCGGGGAATTTTACCCATTGCCAGTGTTGAACGTTGCCGGAGTATGCTGTCGCAAGTTGTCTTTGGCCAATTGGTGGCGGCAAATCAGAGAAACACCTCCAGCAAAGACGACGGTGTGCCGTTGCTTAAGAAAGGAGTTGGATATGTAGGAGAATCCGTGGCAAGAAACGCCTGGTGCCTAAGAGTTGCTACGTGTACTGCTGCAATTGGATATCAACCTTCCATGCCGGTAGGTATATGCCAGAGTCGCGTGTCATAAGAAAGGAAGAGGAATAAAAAAATAAAAATAAAAACGCCATTGTCCCGAGACTGTGGCAAGCTTCATGAAGGGGAAACGGAATGAGTACAGATTGAGATGTCTTCTTGGCGCATTAAGAACCCCTCTGTGCGACTCTAATCCTGACGTAGGACCCCTGTTGAAAAGCAATACATATAACGACAATTATAACATGCAACTAGGGCAGGACAAAAGCTTCCGGGCTCGCTGGGCCTGGACATGGACATGGATGCCTAGGTATGAATGATGAATGATGAAGGTTGAAGCTTCTGCCTTCACCGCTGCTTGCTGTCATTGCAACACTTGCCAATTTGCAGCTGCATATGACCGGTGACTTCCAGAAGACGTGCGATTCGATAGAATTGTCTCATATTATTTTTCAGCTTGTGTCACGGCTGAAAGTTGATGGTGGGTGGGCAGCTTCGGCAGCATTTCAGCCAAGTCGCCCAAGCCCTTGCTTCGGCTTGCCCTATGGTGCCGGCTCCGTGGTAGCAGTACCATCTGTGGAGGTGTCTTGATCACTTGAATCCTTGCTGCCTAGCATCATATTGGACATCCAGTCCTCAATCTCCTTTTCGCCCCCCGGATCTGCTTCGCCTTCCCCGGTGTGAATCTTCCTCCTTGCCAGGACGCGCAGATCGTCCATGCCCGATATGTCAAAGGCCCAGCTCAGGCCGCCCGTCATCATTATGGCAAAACTAAAGACATTCAATGTTGCCAGGCCCAGGGCCTGGACGGCGAGCGGACCCCCTTCAGCCTCTGGATCGATGACCTTTGTCGTGTTCCCCTTGGCATCGACGCGTGGCTCCGGTTTGATGTATTTGCTGGGCGAAAAGAACTTGGGTGCCGCAGCCACCTGCTTGCGGAGGACGGCGCGGCGCGTGATGCCGACGGTGCAGGCGAGAAAGCCCGCACCAGCGAAGAAGAGACCCAGCTGTCTAAATGATCGAGGGCCAAACCAGGTATTGAGTGACTCGCGGCGTTCTTGCAAAAGCCTTTGTTCCTTTTCTCGAATCTGCTTGAGCTGCTGCAGTTGCTGCTGCAGCTCTGGGTCTTGTAACGCGCGTGAAGTCGAGTTCGCTTCTGTCGGCTCGGATGGAAAGCGCCACTGGAATCCCATGGTTTGTGGTGGTGGTTGATCAGGATTGATGCATTGAAACAAAAGAGACAGACGTGACGGGGTATCGAAATTGTGAGGCCGTGATCCGTGATGGCGGCAAGTTGTGATTTGGCGATGGTGGAGCTCGATGACCTCTAGCTAAACTGGGTACCTCCGCATTCTGAGCTCCGATTCAGTGAAGCTCAAAAGACAAACAAAATTTGGACCTTATGCTCCAATGGAGGCTTGGGAGGTCAGGGCCCATAAACTAAAGTGGGTTATGAATTTAGCCAGGATGAGCTTGGGACACGTTGTGATTGGATGAAAGCTGCCAGGTTCGCTCCCGAATTTAACCTGGCCCCTGCTTTCTATTTTTGTCTACCTACTACCCATCTACCTTAACCAATTGACCAAATTGCCAAACGAGGTACCTTTTGCCCATTGCTAGAAGAACCCTTGACTCTACCATTTCTGGGTTTCTTGCGCTTTTTATTGGCCTGCTCGAAAAATGTTTGAAACAGTGGCAGCGCTGGATCGGGCTGGTACCACTTCACCTTCTCCTTCTCTCCGTCATGCCTCAACCTGTCTAGTTTCTGTAAAATAACAAAGTGTTTTCTTGGAATACCACTGTCAAGCACCGTCTTGCGCACCTCCAGGAGGTATTTGTAGGTCAGACTGCCGTCAAAGATGAAAGCCTCAGAAAAGTCTTCGGCCTCCTTGTCGAATATTATCTGTTGCTCTTCGATCCACTGTGGCCAGGGATTGGTTAGTACTTCCAAACATTCTGGCCGAAAAAAAAAAAAAAAAAAAAAAAAAAAAAAAAAAAAAAAAAAAAAACAGTTGATACCCAGCTAAAGCGAGAAAGCACACAAAGTGAAAAACTTGCCTCATGTTGGTCCTCTGGCCAGGTCATCCTGCAGACTGTCAACAAGATTTGACCGCAATACTGCATATGGGCCGCTCGCGCAAGCCGTCGGTCGTTTCTCTTCAGTTCTGGCTTCCAGAGGCCCCTGTACTCCTTCCCGTCTACAGTCTCGGCCCAGATGCGAATGGCATAACTGACGTAGACTAGAATCCCTTGGAGATGCTTGGCCGAAGGGAACCTATCCGGGTTTGCAATGAGGGCTTCATAGAGATCGACAATCATCCGCAAGGACAGCGATATCAGCTTGGCCGTTCTGATGCACGTCTCAGCACAAATGCCGCTCAGATCCTTGACCCTTTTCGATTGTGACCTCGTCCTCCTAAGAGGTAACAGATGAGCCTCTAGCTCTGCCTCGATCTGTAGTCTACTCTTGTCCGTGACGCAGAAACTGGAGAGTGCGTCCAGGGCCGTGTTATTGCTGAGCTCTCGCCTCTTGATATTTTCGTGGACTCCGAAGAGGAGTTGCCATGTGAAACAATCAACGCTGGCTACTCCTGTCATCAAACTCATTTTTCTTGCAAGTGAATGAACCTGTCATGGTGTTTCACTGTAGATATGTGATATAGAGTAGGGAGGTGAAAGGGTGAGTTAAGTTGGGTTGAGAGTATCAGTTTGTATGCTGGGCAGATGATATTCAGAAATAAGCTGCAAGCGCAGGACGGTGTAGACAATTAAAAAAAATTACATAAATAAACAAATAAAGAAATAAGGCCTTAGATAACCATACGGTACTTCGTTCATAATCATGGGATAATTTGATTGTTCGGATCTAAATGGCCGCCAAAAGCAAGTTGAAGATCACAACCGCTCAGCTTAAGGCTGTAAGTCATATTTCCCCACAATGGAGTTTGGCCTAAAATGGCGTGCAGTGCGAATCTGGACATGGATCCGGCAGGCATTCAGCTTTTCTTCTGCTGACAATCGACCTTGCCAAAGTATACTTGGCGGAGTATATCACCATAAACAGCGACGAATTACAGTGAATGCTTCAGCAAACCCCCCAATTTTCCCACCGCTCAAGGCTCCATTTTCACAACAAGTTCCACACAAGTAAGTCAATCATTCGATCTACAAAAACACTTCTTTCGGCTACGCAAGCCACATTTTAACTCCGAGACAAGCAAATCACGGCGAATAAAATAAAATAAAATAAAAAAAGCCAAAGAACAAACGTCGGAGAATAATCCGAACCCCCGCCGTGGTGGAAATCCCCAAACAACGAATAGAAATCCAAAAGGACAAAAACATTATTCTTCATCCAAATCCATCATCACATACCACCTTACCATGCCAAAGGACCGGAAGACAGGGACCAAACCCGCCGCCCGGGGGCAATCTCAGACACATGCAGCAGCGACGTCACAGTCACCATCGTCGCAGCAAAGACAGCAAGAACAACAGCCGCCAGCTTGGCCCGTCTTCAAACCCCCCTTGCCCGTATCAGATCTGTCCCTCGACACCATAGTGCCGGGTAAGGTCGTGGTCCTGCACAACTTCTTCCCGCGTTCGCTGTGCAGGGACTACGTAGCCTTCCTCAAGACCCTGTCCCTTGTCACGACTCCGGCCCGCCCCAAGAAGGGAGAGGCGGTCAGGCAGAACGACAGGTTCCAGGTCAACGACCCTGACTTTGCTGCTAGACTCTGGCTGCAGACGGGCTTGAAGGAGGCGTTGACCGGTAGACCTGGCGATGATTATGATGATAATGATGATAATGATGATCGCGACCATGATGACGATGCAGCTGACGGGCGCCTCGATCTGTGGTCAGTGTTTTTTTTTTTTTTTTCTTTTTTTTTCTCAGTTTCCGCAGCCACCCTACGTGTACCTTCAAAAGTACCGAAGCCAAGTATTCCACGATGATCATGTATCCCTGCCTACTATAGGAAGCTTTGTGCTGCTATAACTCCATGCGTAAAACTGACTGTAACCTAACCCGTATACTTCTAGGGGCGGGGATGTAGTCGGGCTGTCCCCAAACATCCGTGTATATCGCTATACCAAAGGTCAACATTTTGCACCACACTGTATGTCAATCTTTCTCCCTTTCCTCCATATTTCGTCACATGCTTCCCTCCCTCATCCATGCCTGCCCAGAAGAGTGTAACAGACAACCGAGGCTTGAGGCTGGAAGGCTGAAAAACTTCCTGCCCTCCCTTGATCTTACATTCCGTTGCCCACAGACCCCCTCTCCCCGATTCCGCGCATCCCTTGCCTCCCCATGTCTGAGGGATAACTGACAAATACTGAAAAAAAAATAACCGAACGATCGGTACCCAAACATAGACGACGATTCCAACACGTTGACCCTTGACCCTCCCCCTACCATACTGCAAGATGCCGGGACCAACAGTAGCAACATCAGCAAGCCGCCATCTCTTGCCGTCAGAACTACCTGGACCCTGCTCCTATATCTGACTGGCACGGCAGGAGGTGATGATCAGTGTAGTGGCGGTGAGACCGTCTTCTACCCCAACGACCGCGTCAGCAGAAAGGAGGAGATTGCTGTGGCGCCCCAAACAGGCCTCCTTCTTCTTCACAAACACGGCAACGACTGCATGTTGGTAAGTTACCACAGAACGACCTCGCTCACGCCACAATGTCTTTCGTCTACTTCTCCCAGCTGACCTGTGAATGGTATCCAGCACGAGGGAAGAGAAGTGACCAGTGGAGAGAAATGGGTGATCAGAAGCGATCTATGTGTCACAAAATGAGGTTTGATGCAAAGTGCAAGCCTATATTCATTGGCTGTTTCGTAATCTACTTTTACATCACAGTGTCAATAAGATCCTTGTTGAATGCCCCCTTCCTTGTCAGCAGCTCATGCCGCCATATCCCCATTCTTGACCTTGCTGGTGATTAGGCCAGAAGCCTGATGCATCCCTTCTCTTGTGTTCCACCTACCTTACAACATCCCCAAATACTTTGTCTTGATTCCATGCAGCTCCACTGAGCCATTGTAAAGCTTGAATTTGATGAAAATTGGTACTGGGCGAGGTCCCTTCAGCTTGTCGGGAGACCCCGCCCAGAAAATCTAGGCGAAGAGGAGCTTACCCTCAAAGTAGTGGTACAGCAAAGCACACAATTGTACCTGTCTGAGTTTTCATGCGGATCAGTCGTCCGAGAACATGTCCAATAGACGGTCGACAGCTGTCTCGGGCTTGGTTGACGCTAACTTCTGCTCGAGTTCGATCAAGTCTATGCTGTCATTGATCATTTCTGTTCCCGTCTTCATGGCCGCCGCCATGGGCGACGTAGCCACAGATGATGCTGCTGTCTGCTTTTCACTTGTGGAGGATACAGACGCTGTATTATTCTCCTGCAAAAGTTGGGGTGCTGTGAAGGTAATGCCAGACAACAGATCATAGTTATCGTTTTTCGGCTACATGGCGAGTCGTTATTAGTCACGAAGGGAAAGATTCGACGGTAGATTGAATAGACACAGAGCTACTCGCTACTGCATTTAGCACGCACCTTGTATGTGGTTGGTTCAGCCTCCTCCAATACGACCAAGCTGTTTTGGGGTTCTTGGGCCGTCAGCTCTTCATCGCTATCTTCGGGCTTGTCCCTATCAAGTTGCAGCTCAGGATCGTGATCATAGGCCTCGCCACTCTCTTCGGCACGAAAGAGACTGCTCAAAACCACGCCACGGTGGATCACATGTCCATCACGCGTGCGGGCGTACTCGATATCATGGATGTCTTGGTAGCTGAGATCATCCAGCCGAATCGGAAGCTCAAGCTGATCCAATTCTATGCTCGCGGACCCTGCACATAGGTTGGGAGGAGTCGAGCAAGGTAGGTTAGATTTACCGGTGACCAGCTGGACCAAGATCTGGTCAAAGATCCAGGGAAAAGTTATCAAGGGCATCGACTGGGGGTTTGCCTTCACTCCCCGAGTCTTGCACTCATGCAGTGCAATCTTGATTTCTTCGTCCGTTACCTTGTACATGGCAACAACAAAGGGCCCAAGAGCTTCTATGTCTCGTGGCTTGATGCCAGTTCGCCCAGAAACAGCCTCCAATGCGGCAATACATTTCTCCCGAAAAACCATCTTGAGGGTGGCTGACTGTTGTCCCACAATTTCCTGGAGTTTGTACTGACTTCCGACCCGACGGCTTGAGAGGACGAATGCCGAAAAGACCTCAAATTCAGTGGTAATTTCGTGCTGGCCCATAATGCGCATGATCGACTGGTCATACAGAGTTTTGAGCTTTCTTGCCTCTCTGAGCATTTTAGGGCCAAGCTCCCCATGCTGACTGAGCTGGCTCAGAATCTTGCCGTCGAAAGGCATTTCGTAAGCCGGGTGGAAGTTAACGGGCTTGACTTGGTCGTAAAGCTTCCCTAGAATCTTTTCTGAGTGGTATCGACGGCCCGCCTTTTCCATGAAGTGTGGGAACTCATTTGGCATTAATCTAGGCCTGATGACCGCTGGCACTCCAGTTTTGGGGTAGTCAACCGCCAACGAGTGCAGATGGGCCAGTTCTAGACACTTCTCGTGTTTTGCGTCATATTTGTCTGCCTGCGCTAGGTGAGCATGGGCGATCCTTGGAAGTGAAAAGTTCTTCATATATGTAACAAAAAACTGGCAAAGATCATCCGCCGTAACTTCACGGTCAAGCTCTCTGGAGGGAGGCGGATTATAGCTTGCCGGCTTGAAATTGCGCTGCGAAGGCAAAGGGAGAAGCCGCTCATCCCACAAGACGAAGAAATCGTCCCCGTCCAAGTCTCCTCCAGAGCACATGCCAGGAATATCTCTATCTCCTGTTTGGGCAAAAACAACGACATCCCTGATGTGCCGCAGTTGAGGGATATCAACCGCCTGGACAACGCGGATGTCTCCAGGGTGCAAAGATGGGTTGCGGCCAACAAGGCATAGTCCGGTTATGACTTTGTAGTCACCGCCAGGGCCGTCGGGGACCTGAAGGAATATCTCAGGCAGCTTCATATTGCCATTGAGGCGGGGCCTCTGGTTGGGACTGGCGGGAAGGTGGGTAAAGTGACCATGTAAGGTCCTGGTTTCGTCTACACAGCCGAGAACGAAGGCGCCTTTCTCAACAACGAGTCTTGCCTTTTCCTTGAGAGTTTTGACGGACCAAGTCCTCCATAGGCGCAGCATGGTGCAGACAAAAGGCTCGCGCGACTCCATAAGGCCGGCTTTGACAAGCTGGGCCAGGGTGTTGGTCATTTGATTTTCATCAACGTACTGGGTCAGGAGCCCAATGGCCGCTGCCGCATCTTCCATCGCCCTGTTATACTTTGCCAGCTGCTCTGCCAGCATACTCTCAAATACTTCATCCTTGATCCCCAGAGAAGTCAAGACGGAGATTGTTTGTCGGTTAAGAGACGCCACGGAGAAGTGAGAACAGCGAATGACCTCAAGGCGGCTATGGTCGGTCTCAAACTTGAGCTGAGAAGGACGTATGTGAATCTCTTGGCCTTTCACGTCTTCCCAGACCACTAGAACACCCTTACAGCCGCCCATGCGGAACTGGAATGCCGAAGGAACATAGTCCAGCTTCAGATTCTCGGCAATGACCACTGCCCATAAGCTGGAGATTTTGCCAACACCATCTGTGAAGCAGTAGCCATTCTTCTCGATGTCTGGAATTGTCTTAATCCAGGGCATTGCCACCCTGTCAATGCTCCGTGTGGTCGAGAAACACTGACCCAAACGTGCCGCATACTTGCCAACGTTACGAATGTGACTGAACCTGCCCATCCAGGCGCGGATGCTGTCGCAAGTGACATCTCCAGTATCGCAAAAGAAGTAGGTCGAATTCTCTCGCATCTGGGAGGATCCGAATGCCAGAAACTTGTAGTGTCGGTCGCCAATGTGAATGCCATTCTTCAGGATGCGGTACACTCGATTGAAGATTTCGTCATTAGCTCCCAAGTCATTGGAGGCGTGAAGGCGACCAATTGGGAGTTCGTCCGTAAACTGGACACGGAGGAAGCGATCCTTGTGCTCACTGTAGTGCCTTAGGACCCTGTTTGTGGTTTCAACCATAGGGCTACTCAAATACATCGTCGACGGGGTAACGATAACCTTCCGTGTCATGGTGCAGTACTGTGGAAGCTCTTCTGGCGTAATATCTGGCCAGTAAGTGCTCGCGCCTTCATCCTTGAAAAGTTGCATAGGATTGTAGAGCTTGACATTTCTATCAAGTACATACTCGAGCATGATCCTGGCCTTGGTGGGCCTCATTTCGGCAAGTTTCTCAAGAAACTCGAGGGTAATGCTGGGCTCGGCCAGCATCCGATGAGAGATGCATGCTTCAAGCTGATACCTGACCTCCCAGGTCAACTGGACCTTGGTGGAAGAAAAGAGCAATTCGAGTCCATAGTTCTCACTTTCAGAGCTTTGTGGCTTCTCCAAATGGTCCCAGATGACTATGGGATGGTCATCAGGGCTTGCAAAGTCGAAATCCGGAATCTCCTGGGTGTTAATTCCGTAATCGCTTAGGAAGCGCTCCATGGCACCCCACTGCTGAGTCGGAAGCTCGATGCTGTAAGTAGTCCAACGACCAAGGTCCATAAACTGAGCATGCTCTTCGTTGAGGCCAAGCGGCATATTGTCAGCGACTTGAGGCTCATCCCGGAAGTGAACCTGTCTCTGCCAGACCGTGACAGAAGACCATGTAAGGCTCTCATCGTTATGCGTGATGCGTTTGTTGTCAATCTCACGAAAGAACTCGGGAGGGCATTCGAGTGGCATGAGCACAGAGCAGGTATCTTCGTTGATGTTGACTCGAAATAGTTTGGTAATGTTCCGGAATTGGACGTCGACTTGGTATCGAAAGTGACGGTAGGAGTTCTTTGAGGTATCTCGCCTGTCTAAGAGCGCCAATGTAAAGAATAGCTTGAGCCTTCGCTTTGCGAATTTTATTTCGAGCTTCAAATCATCAGGGTTTCGCAACGGCCTGACAGTCCCCATGACCAACATGCAGGTCTTGTCGGTCATCAAGCCGACAGAAAGGCTCGATGCCCGGATGGATTTCTCGGATGGAACCGGATTTTTGAGTGGACTTTCGATCTCATTATGAAACCTAAACCCACGGGAATCGATCTCCACGCGGGCGAAGATTATCGGTTGCGCATCGCGGCGAATTTCAAGTCTTCCATGCCACAAGTCTGTGGTTGGTGGTATAATGCGAACTCTGGCAATGGACCCAAAACTGCCCTCGAAGATGTCGATGGTGAGGACTTCAACCTGAGGATCAAAAGCTCGCCAGATTTCCCAGGTGGTGATGTTCATAGGAAGCCCAAACAGCTTGAGCTCCATTGAAGTATAGTCCTTCCACCGATTCACTGGAACACAGATGTGGGAGATTGCTGAGCGCTGAAAGGGCCTTGGGCTGCGCCCCGTTGGACTGAGACCACCGGATGATGGAGGTGTCGGTGGATTGTCCATCCTGACGTTCTATCACCGTGGACGCTGCCTGAATGTTTGAAAGGGCAGAGAGTAGGTAGGTACCTAGGCAGTAACCTGATCTGGAGTGCAGAAACTGTGGCTCAAAATCAACCCAACAGATGTCAGTCCAAGACGTTTGATAGCTATGCCAAACAGAAGTGGTGAGATAGGTGCATTGCATACCTTGTGTTCCAGGTCAAAAACGAAACTGATGCCTCCAGAAAATCGGAGTGCAACCAGTAATTTTATGCAGGCAAAACAGAGCCACAAAAGCCCCGTCCACTCGGATGATGTACCCAACATAAAGAAAAACCCACGCAGGATCAATCCCAGTGGTGTTGTGTTGTTTTTGGCTGCAGAAAGCTGAAAAGAATATGAGAAGTACCCAAAGAACAACCTGATTCTGGTGGTGTGAATCGGATCAAAACTTGATGAAAGAGAGGAACAGAGATCGAAATTTGGGGTGAGATGAGGTAGGCTCGTTTTGCAGGTGAGTTTGCCAGATTTGTACTTGTGTTGTCAGAAAAAGAACACTCTCGGTTGCAGTTTCCCGTACCGAGCAAATAAGGAAGGAAGGAAGGAAGGAAGGAAGGAAGAGAAGAGAGAGTTTGACAGAACCCAAGCCCCGGCTGTTCGTGTACTTGTTTGTTTTTCTGGCTGCTGTTTGTGAGATACCCGTAATTCTTTATGCTGAAATAAATACTGAAGTATCAGGCAACCTCTCATAAAATATTTTTTGGATCAAGATGAGAATTGGGTAGAGAAAGACAAAAATGCTCTGCGTGAAAGCTCCAAAAGATAAGTCAAAGAAGCAACATGTGCATCTGAGGTAACCGTTTTATTTGGCAGAGAACAGCTGCTTGAAATATGAAGCGTTGAGCAGACCCAGAGCAGAAAAACAACAATAACAACGATCTATCAAGACTGGGACTTGTCGCCGTCGTGTCTATCGAAAATTTTGCCGGGATTCCTGTAGATTGTTGTCAGAATTGTTTAGTTGTGCCTTCTTGATAGGTAACAGCCAGCAAAGGGCAACCGAGCAAAGGTTCCGAAACTCACATAATCCAATGGGGGTCCAATGCGGCCTTGATGGCTTTCTGTAAGTCCAAGTGAGGGTAGAGTTAGTTATGGCGTTTGTCCACCAAAGAACTCGGGAGGGCCGAAATCGGATAGTAGAGGTAAATAAGCGTACCATAATTCCAACAGTACCTGGCCCCAACTCCGCCAAAAGAGATTCCTTTTTCCCCCAGCCAATACCATGTTCACCTATAATGTCGTCAATCAGCCAAATCTTCCCTTCAACCGCTATACACACTGAAATGAACGAAGCAGAATGACTTACCCGTGCAAGTTCCCTCCATTTCTAGAGCCCTGTTTACCATGTTTTTAACGCAGCCCTCAACCTTTGCCCTCTCTACTGGATCCCCACGGTTGTACATGATGCTTTCGTGAAAGTTGCCATCACCAATGTGGCCAAGGATGCTCGCAAACAGTCCCAAGTCGTCCATCTCACGCTTGCTAACCTCAATCAAGTCAGCCAGCCGGGAGAAGGGCACGGCGACGTCGGTACTAAAGACCTCCTGGCCCTCCTTGCGCAGCGCCAGCATCGACCACAACGACTCCTTGCGCGCCGACCACAGCAGTTTCTGCTCACGCTCGTCCTTGGCGAACTCAAAGTTGCTGCCCTTGTTGGCCTTGGCGATCTGCTGCACCCGGCCTATGTTCTCCTTAACGCCCGCCTTGGTCCCCGAGAACTTGAAAAAGAGCGTTGGCGTCTCCTGCCACTTTCGAGGCGCCGTCGCCCCACTCAGGTTTACCACCTGCATCTGCACCTCATCCATAATCTCCATGGCGGCTACTGGAACTCCGGCTTGCATCACACCAGCCGCTGCCGCCGCCGCGTCACGGATCGAGGGAAAAGTAACGACAGCTACCGAAAGCTCTTCTGGGATAACTGCAAGCTTGAGAGTGGCTGTAGGCAGTCCAAATTAGCATACAACTCCCAAGATACACCTGCAGAGGGAACAAAAAAAAAAAAAAAAAAAAAAAAAAAAAAAAAAAAAAAAAAAAAAACAATACCTTCAGTTACAAGACCAAGTGTGCCCTCGGACCCAACAAACAGACCGTTGAGGTTGTACCCGGCAGACGACTTTCTCGGCCTCCTCCTCGTCTTGATGACCGACCCATCAGCCAGCACAACCGTCAAGTTAACGACCCAGTCTCTCATGGTGCCATACCTGACGGCGTTAGTACCCGAACAGTTGGTACCGACCATCCCACCAATCTTTGCACTTGGGCCCGGGTCGATGGGGAAGAACAATCCCGCGTCCATCTTGAGCAGCTGCGCGTTCAAGTCCTGCCAGCCTATGCTCGGCTGTACCGTAACGTCCATGTCTTCCTTGCTGAACCGCACGATTTTGTCCATAAAAGCAAAGTCTACACTAACGCCACCAAACGGCGCCGAAAAGTTGCCCTCGAGCGACGTGCCCCCAGAGTACGGGACCAGTGGCACCCGTCGCTTGTTGCATATGCGGGCGATGACAGCAACCTGCTCAGTGTTATGCGGGTAGGCCACGGCCACGGGGAGTGTGGTCGGGTTGACGGTGGACCACTCCGAGTACCCGTGCGCATGGAGGTCGTCTGGGTCCGTGGAGATGACGTCGTTGTCGCCCAGCTCACGCCGTATCTCCTCGATAGCCTGCATCCTGCGTCAGTACAGGCGGGCTCTCCTCTCCGTCTGATATCGCCCTCGTTGACCATCTTCAACCAGACATACCTTGTTCATATCCGCCAGGCTTGCATACTTGGGCGTGGGTAGCCTACTGTCATGTATTATGGGGGTGTCGTCACGAACAGTGCCCCCGGCGCCCAGCGAGACGGCGGCGCCATATCCGACCAGACCAGCCGCCAAAGCTACGGCAACTACAGCCGAGGTGCCTACTGATCCCGACGACCTCTGCCCAGTCGACGAAGCAGTACTGGATGAGGCATACCGCCGGGGCCGAAACAGTGTGATTCCTTTGCTATGGCTTCCTGTTGCCACCCTCCGGACTGACTGCCTCGACGCCCTAGCCAGGAAGTTGGCCGACATATTGGTAAGCGGAATACACACAGATCAAGCAAGCAAGCTTCTGCCAAGAAAGAAACAGCAAGCAAGCAGGCAAGCGGTACAGGCACACCACTAGAAACAATATTTGTTTCCGCACGCTATTTGTTTTCAGCACGCTAACAAATCTGAATCAAACAGATGTACAGTAGAAAAGTTTCAAAATCAACTCAAAGCTGACAAGAGGGGCGTGTTAAACCCGGAGCCGACAACCCTGTTATCCATTTTGTCGTCAATACGCAAAAGCTCGCTTTTACCCCATCTAATGATGGGGCAAAGTGTGGGGGAACACAGCATGGGGACATGACAAGCTCGGCGTTCCTTCCCGACAGCTTTGTGCTTGCAGTGCTTGCATCCAGGATCTGTGCAAGATTGAGCTAGTTATGTGGTCGGATGTTCCGGGCGCCCATTGACTACAGTGACTTTGATGTGTCAGCTAGTCGACGATTCAGCTCGCCCTCGCCGATGAACTGGGACTTGACTGTGGACAGAAACCAAGTAAGGGATCTACGTAGAGAGGCACGTGAGGTAACTAACCACGGAGTATTCCGTAGGCAATTATATTATGAGGGGGACAAAAGCAAAGTAAGCAAGCCTCGTCGGCGAAGACTCCGATGACCGGCGGATGTCTGTTGCTTGTTCCTGACAAATTGGCCAACCCTTGCACACTACATTTGAAGTGGCGTGGAGTCATTGATTTACTTCCTTCACAGATTGTCAGAAAGCCGTCCACCATTATACCTAGGTAGATCAGTGCGGTAAACCCATACCTCTGGGTGATAACTGGACAGTTGGAACGACTAGGTAGTTTAAGTCGGGGGCGGGGGTCTCTGAAGACCGTTACACCGCTGCATAAAAAACCCAAGTCTAATTCCAGAAATATACTCCTACACGAACGAGTGCAGCGGGCTCTGAAGTAAGGCGTCTTACCGACTGTTCTCAATTCGTGCATTGCGATCGGCCAGTTAACCCACTAAATACCTTTTTTTGTAGGTCATGGTGTGACACACTGCTTGCTTCTGGAGCCCAATCCACCCGCATGCCGTCACGAGCATTGATTGTCGTTTTAACGGCGCCTCAGCTGAAGCGTTCGAGCTATTTTAACCTGCGCAGTAGCTTGCTTCGATTAAACCACTCATCGTTAAGAGATCGAACTCAATGCAACAAGCCACGTAGACGACAGCAACACTAGATGGGGATCCGGATGGTTCTTCATTAAACTGGACATTTCATCATCCTCGTCTCTCCTCACTGGAAGAGGGGAAAATCAGTGAACAAGTCTCTCGACTTAGAAGCTAGCATATCATGCCCTATGGAAAAACAAAGCGCCATCCTGGACTCCGTGACCGTAATGTAAACCCATGACCTTCTTTTTTGATATCACCCAAGCCAAATGCAGAAACCAATCCGAGTGCCATCGCGACCAGTTTAGTGGCCGGCGATGGTCTGGGCACGCCTGCGGTCACGCTCCTCAGCGATGGTGAGCTTGACACCCTTGCCCTTGGGCAGGGAGATCCAGGGCTTCTCAGTGCCAATGACGAAAACGTTGCTCTCACGAGTGGTGAAAGTGTTGTCAATGGCATCCTTCAAGTGCACAATGTTGAAGCCACCATCGTGACGCTCACGGTGGGTGATGACACCAACACGACCCATGTTACGACCACCAGTGATCATGGCGAGGGCGCCAGTGTCAAACTTGATGAAGTCGGTGATCTTGCCAGTGTCAAGGTTGATCTTGACAGTGTCGTTGACCTTGATCAGAGGGTCAGGGTAGCGGATGCTATTATTTACGAATGGGACACATGTTAGTATCAGTCAGAGTTTGCAGAATACATACCAGCCGTTCCGTCCCCAAAAGTCTCTCTCTCCCAGCCCAAGACTTCACATCGAAAAAGATCTGAGGGCTCGGGCCGTCCGAGAGGGACCCTGGGGATCGACCAAAGCTTGGTCCAACGGCTGATAGATGGAAGAACTCACGTTCTGGCATCATGCGTAACCAAGAATGGGATCCCGCCGCGGCCGAGCTGAACACGCTTGACCTTGCCGAGCTTGTACTCGGCCTCCTCGGCCTGGATGCGGTGGACGGTGAAGCGTCCCTTGGTGTCGTAGACGAGACGGAAGTTCTCGCCAGTCTTCTCGATCGAAACGACGTCCATGAAGCCGGCGGGGTAGGTCGAGTCGGTGCGGATCTTGCCGTCAACCTTGACCAGGCGCTGCATCAGGATGGCCTTGGTCTCGCGGCCATTGAGGGCGTACTTGAGACGGTTGCGGATGAAGACGATGAGCGGCAGGCACTCGCGCTGCTTGTGCGGACCGGGCGAAGGCTTGGGGGCGTAGACACCGCTGAGCTTGTCCAACAGCCAGTGCGAAGGCGCGGCAAGGCGCTTCTGGTGCTTCTTACTGTGGTGATCGAATATATATTAGTATTGATGTCCCATATCGTCGGTCCGCCGGCAAGGCGGTAACCGCCAGCTGGTATTCCCATAATGACCAGGAAGCTTTACTGCATTAAGCAAAGAGTATAACTTACGGTCCTCTGCCCATTTTGACTGCTGTTTGACGATGTCGGTTAGTTGATGAGTGGCGGAGGAAAGTCGTCGATGAGAGTTCGGTAAGATTACGAAGGCGGGAAACTTTTGATGTTGGTGTACGAACTTTCGCTGGAGCCCTAGCTAAGCCCCGCCGTGCACAGACCGTGTGTAAGTCACGTGCTGTTCATCTGCTATGTACACGTGATCTCGGCAATCATAGGCTTAAGGCATCCTCAAAGGGGCGCAAAACAAATTTTTCACCAGCTAACTACGAGGGATCTCACGTGATCGAGCGGACTATTACCTCCGGAATATTACACTGTCCTATATATAGTACGCTTGCTTCGAACCGATCAAGGGTTAGGGTGAAATACATTCACAGCTCTTGACAGCCTTGACAGCCGAGACAGCGTCTATAATGTCAAACCAAAGCAATGAACAGATGCACAATGTTTATCACCGACACTCGGCTATTTAGAGAACAGGTTGTGTTCAAAAAGGCAAAACTCGCTCAATTGCAACAAGTGACCGGCGTGGTCTGTGAGATTGCTCTCGTATCTAGTGTAAACCTTGGTCTTGCGACCTTGCCCTGTTCTCAGTTTCCGTGTGTCCAACCCCGACTCCGAGGGGAATTTTTTTTCACAAAAGACAGTATACCCTTTCAGTTTTCGTACCTGTAACGACAGAATTTGTCCTTTTCTAGAAGTTCCGTTTCCCAGCTGAAAAGAAAAGCACATTCAGACTTGCCTTTGCGGCCTCCAATCTAGAATCCCGAAAAAGACAGACTATAAGGAAATAAAAGCAGACACAAACAAAAAACAGCAAACTCGACAAAAGGTATTAAGAAATAGGAATAGAGCAACAAGGCCGATGGAGCCGGCCGGCGAAACCTGTCCGCCTATAGATCCGCGTCATAAGAACAATACTGAGGATGGTAACACCCATGTTGAGTGACTGGAAACACTTCCAGAAACCATGCTTCGAAAAGCATTTGCTGTGGCTTGAAAAAGCAACTTGAGCCTGATGGCAGAAATAAATGCATGATGCAATAGGACGTTTGTCATAAACAAAACGCTTATTCAGTTGCACTTCGTTGGGGAGAACTGCTTGTGTCCACACAAAGCAGTCCCCATAAAACGCGAATGGCCGGGTTGAAAAATCGAGGAGTATGTAGTAAGGATCATTTTCGCGTGTCGTCCAGAAGCAGCCTAGAAATATCCATTTCCCCGGAATTTCCAGGCAGTGAGGATCCTTGTTGGTCATGGTGGCCCATTGTGCTCGCCTCTGACATGTCGTGGGCATAGTGCTGTAACGACCACTTGGGGAGGTTTTCCTTGGAACCTGTGCGGTTCAGCTGAGCTTCTAAAGATGACCCTCCAGGCTTGTTCACCAAAGTGAGCGAATTCTCAATGGTCGTGTTCACCATGGGCTCCATGAGATTGTTACGATGGCTGTTGTTTGGCTCCTTGATGATCTGAAACGCCCCCTTCTCTATCTTGGCGTAGATATCTGGATATTTGTTGCGCACACGGTCCCGGAGATCTGTTGGCTGACGGCTTGACAAATTGAAGGCCTCGTCTCTTTGTATTTTGGTCCAAGCTGGGCCATAACGATGAATGCCTTCCAATATTTCCTTGTCGTCTTGTTCGGTGAAGGGCCTGCGCTCCCGCCGGTGTGACTTTTTGAATGGACCGCTGATTCCGAGCTCAGCAAGATCCTCAAGCTTTTTTCGGTGAGCTCGACTCTTTCGGGGTTTCTGAGATGTATCTCCAGATGCTTTAGGTTGGGGCTGGGATGACGACGAGACAGGTGAGGTGCTGGTGCTGGCTGCGATGGCGTTTGCAGGACTCATATTTGAAGGATCGTGTTCTGGCTGAGAATCATTCCCAATGAGGATATTCTCAAGCATTAGTGTCCGCTTGGTTCTCGCTTGAGTGTCGGTCGAATAAGTAGGCGAAGTGGTAGTTGCCTGAGAAGCCCTTCCCTTGCTTGCGCCACCACCAGCATTAATCTGACCCCTCAGCTCATCGGGACAGCAAGTGCGGAAACGGTCCTTGAGATCACCGGCAGTCCTGTCATTGAACTGAAAATCGGGATCCTCCAAAATACTAGTCCACTTCCCAACCCCATGCCGACTAACTCCAATCAGTAGATGATTCGTCTCCTCCTCTGTCCACTTCCGTCTGGGCTTGGTCCTGCGTCTGGTTTTGACAGCTGGTTGTGCTGTCTTATCTTCAATCGGCGTGGCCGGTGCGTGCCTGTCTTCTGGAATGTGACCCAGGTCTTTAAGCGGTCTCAAGCTCAGCGAATGGTCCCCATTTCTGAACTCGACCGAAGAAATTGGAGGAAACACAGCCGCGTTAGGTGGTGGTTCGTGAAGGCCATTAATTATAGGTGGCATCACCTGCTGAGCCGACTTCTGTTTCTTCAGAGGCTGAGGAAGCTGCACAAAATCCTCCTTGCCGGCCAGAGCCCGGTGCCGCTTCTTGGTTGTGGCATCATCATGGATACCCAGCTCAGGCGGCAGGTCGTCGAGTATTTTGCGAAGCGAGTGAGATGAAGACTCTACAGGGCTGGAATCTCCTAAGAGGGCGCGTATGGACTGGTTGGCTGTTTGTGGGATTCGAGCTGGTCCATCAAAGACGTAGGTGGGGTTTGGGAGTCTGGTCGGGGGACCCGATCGATGAGGCGCATCGTCGAGGCTTTCGAAAGTCGAAAAAGGTGGAATCTGCTGGGAAGAGGGCGCGTCCTCATATGACTCAACCAGAGATAGTGGCGGTATGTGTTGCGCCGAAGCATTGTCGTCGAGGGAATTTAACGTCGAGAATGGAGGTATATGATGGAGTGGCGGTCCGGCCGGAAGCTTCACGGCAAATTGCTCGTCACGCTGGTCAATTTCTAGACTGAGCGATGGGAGCGATACGTGCACAGCTGAGCCCTTGGGGATCGGGAACGACTGTAATGGTGGAAGTTCGTTTGGATCATGACTGCTCTTACTGTCGTTCAGCAAGTGCATTAGCCGTGGCTCGATGGTGGCCATCCTGAGGAACCAGACCGAGCGCAAGCATTGGAGATGCGAGGGAGGCGACGATTAACAAAAAGACGGCGCATAGAACGAAGGCGGGAGTAGCGAGAGGACACAAGAGATGGGGGGTAAGAGAGAGAGGGGAGGCAGGGAGGGTGGTGGGCAGAAAAAAAAAGATAGGTAAGTTATTTACGAAAGAGAGAGAAGTAAAGGATCACAGAAGTGCAGCCATGTATGGCAACTAAAACATGCAAAGGCCGCGAGGGGAGAGATAGGAAAGGTAAGGATGGGGAGGAGCCATCACGAGAATGAGTTGTCACCCCTGGAAGGTAGGCTATAACCATGTGCCGTCGACGAAGGTGGGCACGCACACCAATTTAAACCCACCACAGTCCAAGCTTAGTCGTCACGAGCGTTGACACATGATGGGCCGGCTTGCCGATAAAAAGGTACAACTGTGATGCGTGTGAACCCCGCTCTTTAGGTACTACTTGATGTAGGGCACGCCTGTGAGCTACTTGACAGTGGGGCCTGTACCAGTTCTCGAAGAGTACCGTCTACCAGAAAGGTCTCACAAAAAAAGGCCCACGAGCGCCTCCCAGTTTCACTCATCCGCTCAAAGCAAATCCATGGCTATATTACTTTTTGTTCTTTTTGCTTATGCAGAATGAAAAGCCGGTCAATTCCGCGCGATTGGACTCTGAACAAGGATTTTGAGGAAAAATATCCCTTGCATCCCGGCAATGTTAGGCTGCTTCGAGGTTGATCAGCTTAAGCAAGGACGAGAGCTTGTCATAATGTTTTAGGCTTGGCTTGCCCCGAAAATCTGCAGCCCGATGATGTGATGCAGCAGAGCGCATCTTTGTAGGCGGCCCAGCTTGGCGCCTAATACCGTGACAGCAAGCAGCGCCGGCCAGAGTGGATCTAGCGCTCCTACACCTTACATTACGTACTGACATTCACTCATACCTAAGGTACACCTTGAATGACTGGGATGAAGTTGGTTGGTAGCCCGTACAACCAACCATCGCTACCAACCATCAATCCATCTTTCACTCAACACCGTCCATCCATTTCACAGCTCAATCACATTTGATCCAAACTGACCAATTGACTACCAAAATCACATACCAACCTATTTTTGCTTTCTTTTCTCTGTTTGGTTATTGTTAATTTTTTTTTTCTTGTCACATTTGACTAAATATTCCAAACAGTTGTGAAAACTGTCGTGTCCTACCACACTCGGTCGTGAAGCTTCTTCAACCATGGCTTGTTCGTGGCTTCATCCGTTTCCACGGTTTGTCTTTACGGTTTTTGAGCCTATATCACTGTGAGAACCTCAGCTCCATTCTATTCTCTCGCAACCTAACTGTGGCCAGACTCATGCAAGCCGCCCCTCTCTTTGCACAATGAATGGATGGTCTAGTTCTAGACAACTGCTGATACGAACAACAAAATCAGGCTTGCGGGAGCCATCCCTGCCATAGCCCAACCAGCTTGGTTCATACAGGAACAGATTACACAGCATGTTCCTGTGCCAGTTGTCCCATCCTCGGAAGGTGCTCTGCTGGTAACTCAGCAACTTGGGAATGCCTTTGGACTTCTGGCTATGTGCGGCGTTGGTGTGCTGTACACCACCAACGAGCCCAAGGTCGTGAGAAACTACCTTGTTGCTTTGTGGATAGCAGACATTGGTCATATTGCCTTGACGTATTTTGCCCTTCGCCACGACAGGTTCATGGCTTTCGGGTCGTGGAACGCAATGACATGGGGCAATGTTTTTGTCACGGTTGGACAACCCATTTTCCTCCATCTCGATAATTTGACCCTCGTGCTAATTTTGTCTTGTTGTCTAGGCCATGTTGTGCCTGACTAGAACAGCCTATTTACTAGGTCTGTTTGGGCCTGATAGGCCGGTGCCTGCTGTGTCCAATTCAAAGAAGACGCGTTGAAATGGAAAGGTTACGCTAGCCAATCTATCTTCCGAGTCGCATATGACTTGTAATGCAAGTATGGGAATATGAGCTGTTGTTGCTTCCCGTGAGAAATCAATAGCACCCATGTTGTTTACCTACCTATTTCAACCATGCGTTTGCTGAAATCTGCTCGCGTCTCCGATAAGACAGCACTTCTCAACCTGCTCTTGTAGATTGCAAGGGCATCAATGTGTGGCTACACGAAGCCGCGGTGCTTGGGTTCACCTGGAGATTGTAAGTACCCGAGTGCAAAACAGCCTCAGATACTTACTACCTTAACCCGCTATATCCCAAGCAGTGCGTGTACCTTTATATATCAGACCTGCGACAAAACATACGACTTGACATACCAAGAGGCAGCTTACACCGGAATGAATGAGACGGAGGCGATGGGTACGAGACCCGGTGTCCTGGATATTGGTAATTGCACAATTTTGTATCTGTCCTCATTGCAAAAAAAAGTTTGATCATCGTCTAGGTGCCCGATCAACAAGACGAGAGAAAAAAAAGAAAGAAAAAAGAAGAACAAGGAGGGAGAAAAAAAAGCACCATCGTTTACACTGATATTTCTGAATCTGTGGAACCTGACGAAAACATACTTCATGATGTCGCTGTCTTCGGCTTAGGCGAAGCGACCAGGGCCATATCAACGGAATCAGCTCTGATTGGAGACGATGAAAGTGACTTGCATGAAGAGGGCCGCTTCATCCTCGCCCAAATTCAGTGAGCTGTGTCCATCCAGCAGCTGCAGCCCTGAGCGGCACATTCAGCCAGCAGCTAATTAGGTCTTCTCCAAAACTCTCGCAATGGAGTTGGGTTTCAGTCCAAAACTTCGCCAAAATGTCGCACGAATTCTGAGTCGCGCAGTGCTAACCTTGCACACTACCGCTTGCCGAACTCCAGTCAGTAACATATGCAGCGATACATATGAAATACGTAGGTACCTAAGCCTGGATAAGCCATTTTTTTCAGCCGTTACCAAAACTACAGTACATCTGCATTTTTACTATTTTTTTTTCCCCCTTCCGCCTCGGCTTGAGTTGGGCATCAATTCATTCTGACTAGGGAGGGGCTCCGCCCAATAGAACACACATGCAGTCCCAAACTATTCGGTAGCAGCAACAGTAGCATAGCAGCCCAGCCAGGCAGCGAGGGGGAAACAGAATCATCTGCAAGTCATCCCAGCAAAAATAAATAGTAAAAAACAATGGACCGTGACGCATCACCGCGCCAACTGTTTGAGACCCTCAGGGCGCGCCTCGGTAGCCTGTCAGAGGCCCTGTTCGATAAGGCACCATGCACGCGCCGGAGCGCCTCCCGCCCCGCCACAAACAGCTTCCGTGGCTCTGGTCCCGACCTTCTGATTCTCTGCCGGGGCCTCGGTGCCGTGGATAGGGTCCTTCGTCGTTTTGAGCAGAGTTGGCATCGCTTGACCGTCGAGGATCGACTGGCCATCTGGAACGAGTGGGACATCAGGCTTGAGCGGCTGCACGGAGATGTCAGGGACCGGTGCGGGCTGTGTCTGGTTGCGCCGGGGTTCGGGGCCCCGGCAGCCGCCACGTTGTACGACTGCGCCGTGTGTAGCAACAGGGTGGCGTCCTTTGCGGAGGAGATGGAGCGGTATGCTAGGCGTCTCGATGATAATCTCGAATTTCTTGCCCCGGTGTCAAATTCACCGCCCCCAGTCGTTCATCCCACACCAGAACCTTCTCCAGCTCCGGAACCCCCTGCCACACCGGTAACACCGCCGATACCGAATGACACTGCCAAGGACGACAAGATCAGGGAGCTCGAGACAAAGTGCCAAGATTACAGTGAAATTCTGGAACAAACCCAAAATGTTCTGCAAGCCGTCAACGCAGAAAAGACTGCTCAGGAGGATACCGTAAAGGCCATGCTGCAGGATCTGGACACTCTGCGAAAGTCAAAGGAAGAATCCGAAGCGCTAAGCAAATTGCTCGGGGATGATCTTCAGGAGGCCATGAATGGTATTGAAAAGTATGCCGAGGATCTGGATGATTTGATGCGCTGGCGTAAGTTTGTCTTGATACTCGCTCCAAGTCGTTGCTCGGCCTATGAGGAACATTTCTCCTTGTTCTTTTTTTTTATTGCCACCTTTTCTCAAGGCATGGATTTCCCCGGGCGAGATTTGATTTTCAGTGCTGTTCATGAATGACATCGTATCCAAGGTATCCTATGTACGCTAACAATGCAGCACCACAGAAACGGCGCAGATTGCATATGCACAGCTGCACAGTCTATTGCACAAGCAAATCGACCGCATGACTGCTTCCACCAACGAATCAACCCCAGACATCGAGCAGCGCCGCAAGGAGCTCGACGTCAAGTCATTACGACTGCGGCACAAACAATCTGTTGCCCTAATGCGTCTTGGTCGCCATCAAGAGGCAGAGTTGATGTGTGCAGAAGTATGGGACAGGAGGGAACTCCTCAGGGTAGAGACCTCAAAGACGGTTGTTCGTGCACTGGTAAAGGACTACTGCGATATGCTTGTGCGCAACGGCAAGCACGACGAGGCAGAACGCGAGTACCGCCTCTTGTTGTTAAACGAGCTTCACGGAACGACAGACCGCGATGATGAGAAGGAGAGGGTCATCATCTACACGCGGTTGGGGGATATCAAGTTGGAGCAGAAGAAATACATCGAGGCCGCGATGCTACACAAGGACGCCCTCGAGAAGATCATGCAGCTGCAGCCACTCGATGTCGATCAGGCTGCAGAGAGCGTGGTCAAGTGCCTAGTCGCGCAGAGGATGCAGGAGGACGCCGTAATCAATCTGGACAGCACTATCGGCAAATACTTAGAAACGATCTGGGTCAGTCGGCGTGAAAACTTTGAAAAACCTAGCGTCCTTGCGTGCGGTCACGAGCATGGTATTCGGCTAGTACAAGAAGGGAAGGACGAGAGTGCCATGACGGTTCTGCTCGCTGTTTGGGAGCGCAGAAAAGCCCTGATCGGCCACGAGGATCACCGTCCCGGCGCCATGGAAACAGCGCTGGCCTTGGTAGATTTGTCTGTAAAAACGGATAATCTCTCCCGCCTCGAGACACTCTTCCACTGGATAACACAGAACCCGATCCCGGATCAAACCGAAGGGGACCGTCTCTGGTATCGCTATCGCCTGGGCTGTGTTCAGGCCGTCCTGGCCAAGTACGCAGTTGCCGGCAACAACATCCGCAAAGCCCTTACTCGGCAACGAGAGTTGTTTGGCGCAGACGACCCGGACACGCTGCAGTACACGCAGCTCCTAGCCGAAGTCCTCCGACGAGAACGACGCATCGACGAAGCCATCGGCCTAGTCCGCGACATTTGGGAAACCAGACAGCGCTACCTCAACGCACGTGGCGGCGTCCTCCAGGCCATCCTGCGGATCGGGCATATATACGGCGACATCCTTGCCGAGTCCAACGACCCCAAGACCCTGATGGCGGCAGAGACGATCCTGCGGGACGTGTGGGAGATGGTCAGCACCAACCTCAGCACCATCCAGCTGTCCCTCCTCAGCCTCAACCAGCTCTCTGGTTTGATCTCGGCCGGCGACTGTTACGCCTTTGTCCTGATGAAGCGCAACAAGTTCGCCGCCGCAAAGGACGTCCTGGGAATCGTGTTGAACTGGAAGCGTTGGCCGTCGCTCAACTGCGACCCGGCCGCCGTCGACCGCACAGCATACCTGCTCAACAAGGCCAACGGCTTGGAGCAGAAGGAGGCCGAGGCCAAAAAGGTCAAGTATCAGCCCTCCAACGTTACCTATCATATCCTCCGGCTCAGGTATCTATTGGACCGCTGGTATAATCCAGGTGCTGTTACGGGTTATATTACAAACTCATGAGCAATTGTGGGATGCCATCGACCCAAATTCGAGCCCCACAAATGGCTAGCCAGTCTGTTCGAGGGTTATTGCATCTACAATAGTACGTTATTTGGTGTTTTTCTTGTATTCTTTCTTCTTTTACCGGTCCCTCTTGTTGGTCTTAATTATCTGCTGAGTTCTAGCCGTCAGCTCAAGCGTCCTATTATGACCAGTCATGCTTGTTACTGGGGTTGCTGGCTTAGTTGGCTAACGATCGCTACACTGTTCTAGAGCCAGTCAGGTTGCAAACACTACAGTGCAAGCCCGGGACAACCTCAACGGCACTGAAAAATAGCCGCGCCATATTAAGCAACGACTCGCTAATTAGTCGGATATGATGATTGTGCAGATATGGCAGTTTGCGCCAATAGAACCCACACGTCCTCATGTACTTCTGGGGAAAAGAAGGCAGAGAGAGCCTAAAGGACACTTTAGTGTGATACAAACGGGTAGGTCATAGGAGAATCATGGCATTCTAGAAGAGTCGTTAACAAAGGTTAAGTGACTTGCTTGGTTAATTGGCTTTGATGATATGTTGTGTAACTGAGTATCTAGCCTCCAGTCTTGGAACTGAATTGAGGTCGGAGTAGAATATAATGAATCATTTGTGAAAAAGTATCAAGTGACAAGGTGCCTAGTTTGTGGAAAGGTTGGAAGAAGCAAGAAGGTGAACCCGATGAAAAAGAGGTATGCCAAAAGCAATCGTAATGAAATATGAATGTCTCTGCGTCGGGCTTCCACCAAGGTCCAAATACAATCTGCCAAAGATAAAAAAAAAAATAAAACACTTCTTGATGCAGCTTCTCATCTAGGCTTCGTAGTCGTCATCGTTATCATCATCTTCTTCTTCACTCTCAGTGTCGTACTCTGCCCGTTGCGACGGCTCCAGCCTTTCGTTGAGTAGCCTACCCATTTCAATACCCTCATCCTCGAGACCATCGTTAAACGAATGTACGCTGCAAAAGCCGCTGTCCGTGTTGTCACCACCCCAAGCCGACGCTGTCATATGGAGGAATTGAGTTTTAGCATAACGATCAATCCATTTCAAGTAAGAGGGGATGAGGGCGGGGTGATTGGTAAACGTGAAACAAACGAAACTGACCGACTATCATGGGCGCCTTGGGGTGCCAGTGTGCCTCTCTGATGCAAGCTGCCGTATAGCCGTGATCACGCAGGTGCCTATACGGCGGGCTAGGTCGAGCATTCGCTCGGCCGAGGATGCGCTGGCTCTCGGCGCCAACATCAATGGTTCCTGCCAGGGTTGCATCGAGATTCCAGATGTAAACCTTGCCGTCGAAGCTGCCGGAATACACGTAGCGCGAGTTGGTGCTACCTGGGGGGCTAAAGTGGCAACGAATCAGGGTCCGGGTGACACGGTGGCCACGGAAAGTCACAACCGAGTTGTCATGCGGATGAGGGAACCAGTCGTCGTCTCGAAGTTCCGTCCACCGGTAGTCAGTGGTGCGATTGCGGGTGCACCTTGTAGGGTCTTTGCTGCTAAAGTCGGGTTCACTCATGGCCATGCGCAAATCCCAGAGTTTCATACTATGGTCCTTGCCGTTGGACAAAAGGTAGCGTCCGTCGTTCTTGCTGTCGATATAGGTTAGGCCCTCAATGTGGCCAACGAAAGCCCCCGCGGCTCGCCGATCGGCCATACTCCGACGATCCCACACCTTGATGGTGGTGTCATCCGAGCCGGAGTAAAGGATATGCGGAGATGACTTGTCGGCAAAGCAAACAGCGTTGACATCGTCGTTGTGGCCTACGACATTATGCAGAACCGTCCTCGACTCAATATCGTAGACTATGACCGAGTTTCTGTTGGTGCCAGCAACGAGCTCGCGACTATCACCGGAATATCTCACAGAGAATATGGCAAAATGCCGGGCGTCGCGCCAGTATGCGCCTTGCTCCCTGCCTGTGAGTCCTGTGTTGGACAGGTCGAGGGTGTACGGGTCTCCAGAATCGTTGGGATCAGTGGGAGCCAGACAGACGTGTGGTAGCAGCGAGGTGATGGCTAGCCAGCGGTTGTCAGGGCTCAAAGAGGCGTCTGACAGCGTCCATTGACCAAAGGGGAATCTGGCAGTCTTGTAGTATCGCCAGTTGTACGGATTAGATGTATCGTACATGCGAACCTTGAAGTCTTTGCCGACGGCGTAAAAGAAGTTGCCGTCATCGGAAAATTGACCAGAGTATACCGACTGTGGAAACCGGATCAGCATGTCTGCTGGATCCGATGGTATCATAGTCTGGGCCAGTATACGTTGGTCCATCCTTTGGTCTATCGGGTCTCTGAGTCCAAGTTCGCGGTCCAAAAGCCTGAGAGCTACTTCGGCTTGCGGAGAAGAGTATTTCGTCGACGATGACACAGCGGCCGGGGTGACGCCGAATAGTCCAGAGTCCATCAGCTCTGTACCCTTTTCGCTTGGAACTTTGGGAAACCTCTCAGGGTCGGGAGGGGTTCTTGGCCTCGTCCTACCGGGTGGTCTGAAAATGCTAGGATCCTCTCGGCTGATAAGAGCGTGCAGCTGGGGAAGGGTCAGAGCTAGCATGCGACCTCCGATATCAATGAAGAAGTTGCCTTCCTGGCCGTCCGAGTCATCATCGTCGTCATCTTCCTCCTCCTCCTCGTTCTCCTCGCCATGGTCGTTCTCTTCATCCTCCTCTTCGGGTTCGTCGTCATGTTCATAATCTGGGTCAAGTTCATCATCTACCTCACCGGGAGCGGTGTGGTATTGCTCATCATCAATGTCATCGTCAACGAAACTGATCTCACGTCCTGGACTAGGATTTGACATGTTGATCTAGATGATGAGACAACACGGCGGGTGAACTTTGTGACCTCGAGCCGAGCCGAGAAACGAAAGGAGAGGTACCACAAGTAGGGCTATGTGGAGCTGGTATGCACGCCCAGAAAGTAAGTAGATCCTATGTACCTCAGAGCGAGGCAAATTCGACAATTAAGCACTTGAGGGAAAAACAAAATGATCGTTGCCGAGCTCTCCGAGTCGGTATGCCTGTAAGGTCTGATTAAAGAAGTGGTTGGAACACGGATTTGGCGAGCGGAGCTCACGACATAAAATAGTATGTCGGAATTTTGGTTTGACTTTAAATCGCTTCAATTTTCATTTTTTTTGGTTGCATGGACAAGTAAAACTGGTGGTATCGCATCAAATCAGTGATTCTAGAGATGCAAGCTCGACACCACCTCTCACAAGAAACGTGAGACCCGATGTGGTGACGCCACTGATTGGAACCCGAATCGTAAACTCCGACCCCGCCGAAGATCTGGGTCGCCCCTGGCCTTCGTTCCAACTCACCGTACTATAGCATACCTTAGGTGCAACGGAACAGTCAAATTAATGTTCCCCACGATTCCGTTGGAGTGGGGTCTGTCCACGGGGGCGTTGCAGCGACGGCTTTAAGCCGATGCCTTACCGGAGTTTAACTGAAGTCCCTTACCTGAGGTACTTACCTGGCACTGGAGTATTTTATACATACCACAAGGTAAAAGAAGTCTTCCATCTTTCTTGACGATTCAACATTGAATGATATGCATTAGGACGAGATGGATAGGTAGCTACCTTACTCACAAGATTGTTTGGCCTTGTCCAAGAAATGGCTTGCCAAATCAAATTCTGTAGCGAGCAGATGCAAATACACTCGAGTACCCAACTCTTCCAACCGTACCCTCAATGTCCCCCTTGTCTTCCCTGAATCAATGGTATTCAACATTATTACCAACTGTACATTATGTTGTATAGTTGAGTTGAATATCGGGATAAGCATCACAATCAATAGAGTTTAAAAGAAAAAAAAAACACCTAGACGCGTATCCCGAGTTTGACTGTCATCCGTGCTGTGGGATCAGATGGTTTTTTCTTTGGTATATTACAGCCTGGTATCACAAACGGCTGGGCAATCCCTATGAGCCCAGCAGAAACGATCCTCCATGTTTATGTAGTTTGTGTGCCTTTTCGGGAGCGTTATTCATCACGCTCCAAGCCAAGTGCTTGCCCCAACGCCCAATGCGCTGCCTGGTAAAAAAGTGTTTAACCAACTCCCGTAGATCATCATCGATTGCGATCCATCGCTCCCCACGTATCAGCATGCTGTCCTTTGACCTCTTGGTCATCGTCACCAATCGGCACCCATAACTCCTTCGCGTTCTAGAAGCCCTTTATGCGCCACCGACCAGGATGTTGTTGAGGGGAATATGAACTGGATAACGAGGTCAGCACAGGTTGCATTCAGTATGTGCCAAGCAGGTGGAGGGAAGAACTTACCAAGCTTAACAATGTATCCAACAGCACCCATGATCAGGAAACCAACACCAACAGCCTGGCAGATCTGCCTGAACTCCTTCTTGTCGGCTGTGAACCCAATGAAAAGAAAACGTCAGCAAGCGCATTTTGTGGGAAATGGTGGGTGTCGCCCGTTTGACTGAAAAAGCACTTACGCTTCTGGCAACGGTTGAGGAATTGGACGCCGTCCTTGACGAATTCCCTGGGAACGTCGAGGATTTCTTGAACCGAGTCGGACATTGTGGACTGATTTGTGTGTGATCGCGATCGCAGAGTTGGAAAAGCTGTGCGCGTTGGTTGTTTGTTCTTTTTGGTTGCAATGCGCAATCGTCGATAGCTTCGAAGAGGTGGTCGTCGGGGTCTGAAGGGGGGATTCTTTTTATCGGTGTTGCGATTCCAGGGGCGCACGCTATCTGTTTTCATCAAGTGCCAGATCGCCTCAAATTGCAATGTCGAATTTGGCCCCAGCGGCGTCTCCACAAATTATTTCAGGGTGCACACGAACACACACACAGTGCAATAAAGTACCAAAGTACCATCCATTCGTCGACGCGATTGTCCCTGTCGCGTCCTACTACTACTGCAAGGAAGCCCGACAGGCAACAGGTAGTGGGTCTCAAACCACCTGTCGTTCCTTCTGATTGGTGGTTAGCCACCGAGTCCAGGGACAGCTCGAAGTACCGTTGTCACCTAAGGTTTCCTTAGCCAAAAACCAGGAGTGTTCAACCTTGGGGAAGAAAGCTCCGATTTTCTTGCTCGTCATAATCCTGTTTCTCAGCGGGAGGGATTTCTCGACGTGCAGGCAGACACTATCAATTTCCCGTACCTCACGCACGACTGTACCTCCAGTCCTCCGCCTTCATCAATCGGGACTGCTTTTGCTTTTGAATCGTCAAGAGCTTGAGGATTTGTTCTTTTTTCTTTCTGTTTATTTTTCCATCCTCCACGAGATCAAATTTTCTTGGTCACCCCGAGAACGATTGATCGCACGCACGCACACAATCATTTCAGTCCGACCGAAACCCCGGATTGCCCATCACCTCTCTACCACTCTGAAGACGTCTATCTCTTACCCCAAAATTAACTGCTTCTAGAATCGATCAACTAGTCTGCACGACAATTTCTTTGTGGGGCTTTGGGGAGGAAGGATCGTTTCGGTCTTTGGGGCAGATTTGGGGCTCAGTTGGCAGTGTACCTGGATCGTTGTACAAAGCACAGCGTGTATCTGCCGCTGCGTCGATCTTTCAATCATCAAATTTGTCGGGTCTTCCGCTTTGGAACCTTTACCTTACAAAAAAAAAAACAGGACAGTCGGATCAACCGCTTCCTGGGAAAGACCGCAAGCACAGAGCTTCGTCTTCGAACAGCCTTTGGCAACACAAGAGCACAAAACAAAGAGATAAGAGAAGAGGAGCCGTGTGTATCAGGTTCACGGAGTGTACGTATGGTCAAAGTTCCGCGCTCTCTTTTGTTGCATTTCCATCTCTCTATCTTTGTCATTCTTTTTGCTGCTCTTCTCTCCTCTTTTTTTCCTTGAGTTGGCTTTCTTTTTCATAATCTCCATGTTTTTTCCAGACTGGTACTGGAAATGAGGGTGGCAACGCACATCATCATGTTGATTTCGCTTACTGATCTTGGGTTCGGAGACCACAGACACGCTCCTGTAAATCCTGACCGCTTAATTAGGCCTTTTCAATACAGCTTAGCAATAACTGAGCTTGACCTCGAGCATCAAGCTCGCTACTTTTCACACAATGGCCGAGGAGGATTTCGAAATTGACATTTATGGCGATGCCAACCAGGAGCAGCAGGGCGGAGATGACAGCAAGCATGACCAGTCTTATGAAGGTGGTGACCACCAGGATGGACATGGATCCAACGACAATGAACAGTACCGGGATGACCAGCAGCATACCGAAGATTCATCTCACGCAAAGCACGATGACGATTCTAGCCACACCGAGTCTGCCACGCCACAGCAGAGCAACCCACTGAAGCGTAAAGAGGGTTCGGATGAGCGGGCCATCGATCCAGGTGCCACTTCGGCCATCCTTATTTCCGAGCTCCAATGGTGGATCACCGACGATGATATTCGAGGCTGGATCCGTGAGGCAGGCTGCGAGGAGGAGTTGAAGGACATTACCTTCAGCGAACACAAGGTTAATGGCAAGAGCAAAGGGTATGGCTGAGATGTAAAGCTGACTTGGACGGCGATTCTTTCATACATGCATACTAATAACGGATATTCTAATTTGCAGTCAGGTGTATATCGAGCTCACATCCCAGCAGGCGGCAACGGCCATTAAGCATCGCCTGGAATCTCAAGGCGAGGATGGCGCTTCACAAGCCGGCAGGAAGCAACAAGTCATCTACTCCTCACCAACGATGAACCCATTCCGAACTCTGCCTAAGGACCAGCCCCGGACGGGCAAGGATGGCCAGAACCGTCCCACTTCTGGCACTGGTTACAACAATGATCGTACAGGCAACATGGGCGGCGGAGGTGGCAATTTCAACGGAGGTTATAATAACCGCGGTCGTGGTGGTTATAACAACATGCGCGGCGGAATGGTCAACAATATGAACCAGGGCGGATTCAACCGCAACTTTAACAACAATGCCTACAACAATAACAACAACATGGGCTTCAACAATCCGATGGGTGGTGGCAACTTCGGAGGTGGCGGCGGAGCAAACTTTGGTGGCTTCCGCGGCGGTGGAATGGGTATGAACTCGAACATGCGTGGAGGTGCCATGCGTGGTGGCCGCGGAGGTATGGGTGGCGGCATGATGGGTGGAGGTATGGGTGGTCCCATGGGCAACATGGGTAATATGGGCGGCGGTATGGGTAACATGGGCAACATGGGAGCCATGGGCATGGGAGGTATGGGTGGACCTATGGGAGCCATGGGAGGAATGGGAGGAAACATGGGAGCCATGGGAATGATGGGAGGAGGTATGCCTGGTGAGTGAACTTGGGAAGTCTCATATGTCGAGTCTGACACTTTTTTTCTGGTACATTGGAGTATGCGGGAGACTAACACTAAATGTCAGGATTCCAAGGCATGCAAGGGGGATTCAACCCTCAGGGCTTCTTTGGCGGCGGAGGAGGCGGCAACAATAACAGCAACAACGCACAGGGAGGCGGTGGCAACAACGAGTGGCAGAACCCGCACGGAGCCAAACGTCCTCGGCCGGAGTAGTTATCTGGACCTAGACCGGAGATTATACACCAGTACCCCACGCCTCCAACGACCACGCCCACTGCATCCACCGGTTCCCCGGGCTTTGAAAAGATTTCGCAACAGCTGTGGGGAGCAAAGCCCAGGGCGTTCTAGAAGTATCCCGGTTCAGCTAGGGAGGCGGCCTTCCCTTTCCCACTCAAATTTGCTGGGACTGTGAAGGTTAGAGTCCGGCTATGCTCAAAATCGAAGCACAAATGACTAGAGCAAAATCGCGAGCAAGCGGGCGAGCAAGCGCATGCTACACTAGAAGTACCATTGGCATTTTACGTACTTTTTTTTTTCTACCTGTGTCTTTTTTAAAAAACCAATTTGTAACAGAAAGGAGTTGGGATTGGCTTCTTTTTGAAAGAGCAAAGCAAGAACCTGAAGGCTGATTTATTGGCCTATTCGAGCTGAAGGAATACACGGCCATTAAGCAGGAGTTTGGAGTTTGAGTTTCATAAATGGGAAAAAAGGGAATATTCATAATGGTTTCGTTTCATTCTTTGTGATGGCGACTTGACTTGGGCAATTTATCTCTTAATTTCGGGTCGTAGGTAGACAGACCATGTTCTAGACGTGCTGTACCCGGCTCCTTGTCATGGACGGGTGGCTTTTGTTGGCTGCTGATTTGGCTTGTTTAGACCTGACAGCATGAACTTTCACATTCAGTTGATTTTGAGCTACAACCATGATCTTACTGGGACTGAAAAACAAGCGGTCTCGACGATACGGTGTGAGTTTTCATCAGCCATTCAACTAGGTTACCAAAGCAAAGCCTTCAACAGATGCCAGGCTCCTTCTAGCAAGGTGTCGCGTCTTTTCCTCGTGGGGTATCATGTATTTTTGAATGTATATTGTAATCTACGCCAGCTTCACCCCAAGTCGTTTGATTTCTTTGTTCACAAGACTCGATATCTGCTTCCATCTCCCCAACAAAAGCTCCGTCTGCTCCTCCCACCCAGATCCGTAATCGCATCGACCCTCCTCATCCTCCAAAGCTTCACAGCGCTCCTCGACGATCTCGTCCCGATACCTCGTCAACGCCTTTAGCAGCAGTCGGTCCACCCTGCTCTGCATCCTCTCGGCGGCACCCTTGCCCCTGACCGAGGCGTCCTCGAAGCCGTCGACAAAGGCGTGCCACGACTCCTCGTTGGGGCTGCAGACCAGCCTCAGGGCGACCTCTGTGCGGTAGCAGACGGTGGCGGCGTCGAGCATGTAGTTGCCGAGGAAGTTGCGCTCCTTGAGCAGCTCCTTTTGGGCCTTTGTGAGGAGCGGGAGCACGGCGTCGTCGATGCACACCTCGTCCCACCGGTTGGCGGCCAGCACGAAGCCGTACTCGGCGAGCAGGAAATCGTTGCTGTGGTTGCCGTAGCAGATGAGCACCTCGTCGCCGGCGTCGTAGTCCCGATCGGCCTTGATGGTGAAGTCCTCGTCGTTAAAGGCGACGGAGCAGCCCGAGTCGGCGTGGTTGAACAGATCCGCCACGGGCTGCAGCACCATCCGGTCCTCCTTGCCGAGCCGCTCCGTGCGCGGGCAGACAAAGTAAAAGGTACGCGTGTTGGCGAGCAGCCACGCGTACTGGTACGAGTCCCTGGTCGGCTTTTTGGAGAGCGGCGAGGAGGACACGGCCTCCCAGTCCTTGGAAAATTTCTCCTTCTGCTTGGCGAGCAGCTCGGCCGCGCGCGTGGGGAGGAGCGCCTGAAGCGCCGGTGGCCAGGTGAAGGGCATGGTCCGGACGTCTTCCGGGGTTGGGAGCACGGAGTTCCACTCGTCGTACTTTCCCGAGTCCTCGAGGGATAGGTCAGCCGCCAGGAGGCCGTGGACGGTCATGTTCTTTGGCAGAGCTTTACATATCTCCTTTGGGACGGTGAATTTTGTCCTCAGTGCTGTTGTTGGCACACGCAGGACGGTCTCGTCAGCCTGTTTTTTTTTTTGTCTGATGAGCCAAGTCCAAAGAATGTGAGGTGAGATGAGAAAGAAAGCTTTGGTTGTACCTTGACTTTCCTGCTGGCAATGATACCAATTCCACGACCTGGGATCCTGTCTGGTCGAACTCCCGAAAGGACTATTCCTTGGGCTTCAGCCCACTTTGACACAAGGTTTGAGTTAGCATCAACGATATTGACATATAATAAATAGCGATTGTTATGCTCATCCGTGAAGACTGCCACCCTTACATTGATAAGTTCCTCATGTGCCTCCATGATTTAGCGATAGGGCAGGCAGAAATATGTCACACGGCCCAGGAAAGTATCCCAATTATACCTCGGAGCGATGCACAACGGCAGGATGGGATGTCAATTGCACCCAGTCTCTAATGAACGAGACGCAATGCCAAGACGGATATAGTGCACCCCCGTCTGGAAATAAATCGATGAAATAAAGATAGTAGCGAAGCGAGCGACGATGAACGTTTGTTTGTTTGCCTTGTTTTTTTTTTTTTTCTCTTGTCAACACATTTTCACAACTCCATCGTCTGGTACACAACCCAACGCCACCCATCAACGTTAAGTAACGTAGCTTGGAATTTAAGTGTGTACTTTTCAAGCGATGAGTCAATCCGATCGATCCTGCAGTCGTGGACAAGAATAAATTGTAGCAGAACGCGGAGATCTTGTCTTTGTCAATAGGTACAACCTTAGCAACCAATAATGGAAACCCACCGGGCCCGATGCACGCCTTGTGGGTCTTTTCCCAATCGGCACGGAGCCGACTGTGGGGCCGCCTTGCCTGCCGGGAGTCATGAATTGAATGGATGCATCATTTTATCCCTGTCATTTTGGTCAGGATCATTCTATGAGCATCGAACCACAATGTGTGAAGCTTTTTAGCAGCTAGGAAGCTCTCCAATTTTGGGCAATACGATGGTGTAGATCGAGCTAAATACCATACACCATTCTTCAATCTGGCGTCCACAAAAAACAAAAGTGTGACGGGCCAAAACAATTATGAATTCGTCTCCCGCTCGTGCCGTGCAGGCAATCGTCCGAAGTCAGGGTCGGCAGCGGTCGACACTTGAGCGCGCTTGCTTGAGCTGCGCAACAATCGCCCACACTCGCAGGTGTTTTTCGGTGTTTGACCGGCCACCACCCAACTACCCCGGCCATGTGCCACTGACCAGAGTTGAGCGCGCCGGCCTTGCTGTTGGCTCAGGATTGTGGTCGCTTCTCGATCCCACCCGAGGAGGTAAACTAATTATTCCTGCTCAACCCCCGCTGCATCCAGCTTTTCTCCAACCCAGAGAAACAACAACGTACACGTTTCCCCCCCTGGAGATCTGACAAGCTCAAAACCCCGCCATAGACCTGATCGCCGCCTTTGCCGAAGCGACCGCGACCCCCTACTTCGTCCCGCGCCTCCGCGACGCCATGCTCGCCTCGCCCACCGGCCGCCGGATCCTCCGCGACCGGCCGCGTATCACCTCGGCGTCGCTCGACCTGCCGCGGCTTCGCTCTCTGCCTGCTGGGACCGTCGGGGCGACGTACGTGGCCTGGCTGGACCGCGAGGGGGTCACCCCGGACACGCGGGCGCACGTGCGGTACGTGGACGACGAGGAGTGCGCGTACGTCCTGCAGCGCTACCGAGAGAGCCATGACTTTTACCACGCGCTGACGGGCCTCCCCGTCGTGCGCGAGGGCGAGGTCGCCCTCAAGGCCTTCGAGTTCGCCAACACCCTCCTGCCCATGACGGGCCTGGCCACCTTTGCCGCCTTCACGCTGCGCCGGGGAGAGAGGAGGCGCTTCGTCGACACGTACCTGCCCTGGGCGGTCAAGAACGGCTTGCGAGCCAAGGATGTCATCAACGTGTACTGGGAGGAGGAGATGGAGACGGACGTGGTCGATTTGAGGAAGGCCTTGGGCATCGAGCCGCCGCCGGATATGAGGGATGCCAGGAAGAGGGAGAAGGAGGCCAGGCGGCGGAGGAAGCAGCTTGAGGCTGAAGCTCAACGGGCCCCGGGTGCAGCAAGCTTATAAAGGTGGAGGTTTATATGTGCGTCGAGTGCGCATAGGCGAGTCGAGCTGGATGACTTGTATTACCATTTGTAGCACCACTACTCACTACGTCTTTGTAATTTATTATGCTGTATCATATCACAGTAGGTATTTTGACAAAAAAAAAAAAACATCATACGGATATATTGATAGTATTTCCCTGCACTGAGTACAGCGACGACCTCCCATGCCAACTCATTATTTGCTGCGTGGCTCATCCATCATACCCCAGCTTCTCTGTTTTGCCACTGACGAAACATAACCTGCTACTCGAGTTCAAAGATGTACTAAAAAAAAGCTTGAGTATTTTGGCCCAGACCGAAATAAGACGACACTGCACTACTGATTCAAATATCAAGCAGATCATCGTCATCGTCAGCCCAACCCTTTCTCCTGCTCACGACAATCTTCTCCTCCTCCTTCTTGTCGGCCACGGCGTTGAGGAGCTCCTTGAGCTGCTCCTCGGTCACCTTTTGCCGCAGCTGGCCCGACTGCGCCAGCATGATCAGCCGGTTTTCCACCTCGATCGCGCGAGACTCCTTGACCATCCGGATGCGGCCCAGTCGGTCCATGGCCTCGGGGTGCAAGATCTGGTTCAGGATGCTGCTTCGTGCTTCGGCTGTGTTGGTGACAAAGAAGAAAAAGAGTCAGTTTTCTTTTCTTGGTGAAACCGGGACTTGTCGCTTGAGTGTGTGCAGCAACATTTCCGTCTGAGGGATGTCATGGGTATTGATATATGTACCTTCTTGTTGTCTGCGAAAGGAAGAGAAAAGAGGAGAAGAAAGAAAGAAACCTTGTAAGCCCATATCTCCAGTTTCGTTATCATGCGCAAGCCGCCTGCGACTACATCACAACTCACTTCCTCTGCTCAGCTTGGCCCTGGTTTCCGCCGCCGCCGCCGGCCTTGGCTCCCCCGCTTTGCGCCTTGAGCTGCTCGAGGCGAGCTTTGCGAATCTGGGATTGTCAGCGCTTGGGAATAGACTACCAATAATTCAAGTGTGAAAATCTGGCCCTTACTTGCTCTAGATCTGCGTCTTCCATTTTCTTTCGAGGGTTGACCTAAACTAAACTTAGTGGTATGTAAATTGGACGTGTCGCGCGTCTTGCATCGTCTGCCTCGCCTGTTATTTTCCACAAAACCCCACCCTGCGTCATAGGGTCCTGTGGGGGCCGGTACTGGTAAATTCTGGAAGGTGCAGGGTAGGTCGCGTGTGATTGATGGAATAGGGGTCCTGAGGCGGATGTCATTACTATCAATTTATCACAGAATGATGGCGTTTCTATTGCAATAATGATTTCCCCCCCCCCAACTATTCCTGATTCTGGTGCCAATCTTTTGTTTATTTTTGACTGTATTGAACATCGTTTTAAATAGATATTTAGGCTAGTATATGAAATAATATTGCAAATCTAGTTTATAGTTTTAACTCTCCAAATTAAGTACAGATGTGGACAAAATTCCTCCACACAGCCCACGTAACTTTACAACAAAGTTCATATTATACAAGTCCGAAACAACGCTCGAAGCAGCTCCAAGCGCATACGGGGAGGTAGTGGTTGTGGTGCTTTCAGGGCTGAAACTTGATGGCGTCTTGATTGCGCTTCCGAATAAGTTTGGCCTTGGCCTTGACTGACTCCATTACCGACCATGTCGTAGGGAGTTTGAGACCCAGATCCCGACCACGCCTGACAAACCATCCAGCCGTGTGTTCAATATCGAGATCGCTGCCACTTGACACATATGAACGCAATTCGCTGTTTCTGGACGGGCTGAGAGACCGCAACCTGCCTACAATCTCTCCTCGTAGGTAGCGGTTTTCGGCGTAGCTACGGAATTGTGGGTTTGTTTCCAGTTCTGGTAACTTGGCTATGACGTTGCGAATCTCATCAAGCATCTGTTCCACTAGCTCGAGTCCGCTTTCAAGACGAGCCAGCTCGCTATACTCGCAGTCCAGCATGGCCACAGTGCTGTCAACGGCAGCCAGAAACATGAGTTTGGTCAGTTTGAGCTGCAGAAACCGACCCATTGGTACCAATTGTACATTGAGCTTGCGGTCCGTTGACATTCCGTATAGGAAATGCTCATGAGGACCAACGAAGTTGGGCGGCGGATATTTCTGGAGGGTCGCAAACTGGTCCACCTCCCCCAGCAACGCAGTGAGATACAGTCGTCCCATCTCCGGCTCTTCACCAATTGCGAAACGGTAAAAATCAGAGCCATCTCTTATGTGCCGCGGTAGATGTGTCATGTGACCCAAGACATACAGCGGGCGGCTCTCAGCATTTTGAAACAGACGCTCGTTGAGAAACTCTGGAAGTCCAAGCGCATCTTGGACAAGACAAATGACTGTTCTGTTGTCTATCCGAGGAACAAGAGGCGCAAGTTCTTTCACGACCCTCCCTGCACGCGCAGTCACCACCAACTGACCAATATGGCCCTCTCCGCTACCTCCCCTGGGATATAAACCTTCAGCAGCCAGAGTCCCAGAAGAAATGAGGTCAGAACCGCGCATTAATCGTATCTGCTGGCCCTCTCGGAACCAAGCCCTTTGTTCCCTGCCCGGAACGAGCAATGTCACAGGTGGAAGTTGCTCGACCCGAGACAAGGAGTGGGCGATGTAGGTTGACTGTAGGTTAGAAGCAAGCACATGTATTGGCTTCAGTCGGGTTGGGCCTTGTCCAACTTCTCGAGCCAAAAGACTCCGGTGCTGTGGCTCAGGGGCCAATGGGGCTTCATAGATGGACACGTCTGTTTCGCCGAAAATGTTTGCCGTAGTAAAGCCAGTAGATGCTGATGGCTCAGGCTTTGCCGGTATTCGTTCCTTTTTTGACAACTTCCTAGGCTTCCCTGATTCTCCGTCCGACGAGCTAGACGGGCGGTTTCCATTCCGGGCATCCGCGGGCGGCGATGGTTGTGGACTTCTGAGGTCTGATTTGCCACTTATGTTTGCCGTAGTAGAGCCAGCAGTAGCTGCTGTCTCAGCTATTCCCCGCTCGCTTCCCCTTCTATTTGGTAGTCTCTTGGACGAGCTAGATTGGGGCTTCTCATTCCTGGCGTTCTTCGGGGGCGATGGTTTTCGATTCCTGAGGTCTATTTCAAAGGGTGAATAGGTGTCTATCAACAGTGAAGGAATGCCGAAAGGGAAGTCGTAATTTGTTGGAAGGTTTGAGTATTCAGTCATTCTCTCTGCTCTACGCATCGCCTCCGCAAAGGATTCTGGCTTGGAAGATGACTGTGACGGCTTGGAGCTGGTGCGCTTCTGGACGGGAAAGTAGCGCTGCTGGAGCTCCCGAGTGGGTAGAACAGGAACAAGCAGGCTTGGTACATTGAAGGGGAAATCGTAGTTGACTGGTAGTTGTGGTTCTTTGTCTGGTGCAGAATCGCTGTTGTTGCTGCGAGGAGCTGCTGCAGGTCGACGCGGGTGGGTGCCATCGTTTTTGTCACTCAAAGGCTCAGTCCCCTGTACCCTGGCCCGGCCGACCTCGTTGTTATTGCTGCTCCATCTTGTGTTTTTGTAGGGTATGCGCGCGAGCACCCGCGACTGCGCGCGGCGGCTCAATATTCGAGACACTGTGAATGGTAATATCACCTAGCGTTGTATGTGGTCATTGCATCTTTGTGATGGAGAGCGGTCGTGAATGCTGTAGAAACCCTGCAGAAGAGAGGCTAGAATGTACAAATAAGTGAGAAGAGGTGGTGAGTACAAAGAAGATGCTCCAAGGAACAAATAGTCCCCAATCACACCAAGGCGGCTGCAAAACCGTGACGCTGAGACTCGGTAGTAGAAATTTAATGTCGTGACGCAAAGAACTTTTTTCATTGACAAGTTCAAAGCTTCCCAGCTAAGATGGAGTTGACGCACACCTGCCATTGGCTAGAAATGTTTTGAGCCCCATATTAAATTCAGACCTTGCAGAAGGTCCCTTAATTAATACACCCACATTCAATCAAGGAGTAAATCTCAGTTTGATCACAGTTCAATGTTCTTTGCCAATCCCTCCATTCGCTCAAATAAAATACACAACACTCACCGCTCTGAATAAAAGAACTGAAGAACCGCGTAACAATTTCAAGGAAAAGCAGAACGTAACCATTCCTCCAGTGCTCGGTATGGCTTCTCAGGATGTCGCATTCGACGCTCTAGTCGAGGGCCTGGCCGACACTGTCAACACCCTGGACACTGATCTGAAGCCGCTCATCGAGAACTTCAAGGAAATATCCTCCAAACTGCCCGTGTTAGATCAGGCCAAACTCAACGTTCTACTGGCTTACTCAATAGAGTCGATCATATTTAGTGTGTAATTTCATCTCGTCTTCATTCACTTCATTTTACCAATCTCGACACTAACATGAATGCTGCTCAAGGTGCTCTGCGTCTGGAGGGAGTCGACGCAAAAAACCATGACGTCTTCAGGGAACTCACAAGGACCAAGCAGTACTTTGACAAGATCAAGAAGGCCGAAACACCTCCCGAGCCGCGTCCGGAAGGGGCTGGTGTGGACACACAGGCCGCTATTCGCTTTATAAAGGCCGATCTGGTTTGTGCCTTGTGCTGCTCATTCCAGTATTTATCGACCATGGCCTTATTTACTGACCCTGAATCTTAATTTAGGCTGACGAGAAGAGCAAGGAAATGAACCTACGACTTAAGGAGTTGCTGGCAAAGGAAAAGGCGAAAGCAGCGCTCAAAAAGAGACGTGCTCCAGAAGCCGCCGAAGCCTCTGCTGAGACGAGTGATGCTAGTGTTAACCAGTCGGACAACAGCAAGGCCAAGCGGAAAAAGCACGGAAGCAGCTCCAAGGGATCCAAGGTGACCAAGTGAGACCAGAATTACTTAACTCTTCTGATTCGGGTTGGACCTATGAGGCCAAGCCGATCCTCCCGCTGATTTAGTACGTACCTATGAAGTCTGCTGATCTATGCGTTATGAGGCTGGTATGCATTGCGCCACAGGCTTGTCAGGAATAAGGCCTTCGCGGGAAGTAACGAGGAATTACGCATGATCTAGGCTTCTAGACGGCAAGCTTTTGACCCTAGGCATAGAAAATAGGTGGTGTTATGGCAGTATTGGCCGGTAGTGAGCTTACCAGAAGAGAAAAAAAAACCTCGACTGGCTGGCGGCTTACAAGGAGATGAGATGAACCTGAGATACCCTGGGCATAGAGCAGCCCTATTCCATATGAAACAAATTTCTTTCAAAGATACGGTGTGCTATCATAGACACGAATTTTTCTGCAGCCTCACGAACCGAAAAATAAATTGTTTACATTGTAATCCCATCCCAAAACGTTGAACCTTTTCCATCGACTTGAACTTATCACGTGAATCCAGCTCGGCATAGTCCAAGGGTCCCAGAGGCTGAACAGCGTTGCCGGGATCCATCCATGCACCCACGGTCCACTTTCACCCGGTTTAGAAGCGGAGTTAAGAACAAATTCCTACCACTAAGAATCTTCCAGTTTCCATCGAGTAGCGCATTTTCTAAACTTGCCATATTCCACCTCGCATCTTTCGCATCCGTGAACCCCAACTTTGCCATTCCTTTTCAAAGCTTTTTATCAACAAACTTTCTTGTACATAAAGCCATACTACGGGCCACATACACATCTCTATCATACACAATGCCTCGCCAGTCTCGCCCTGCCGCTCGCCCCGCCGCCCGTCCTGCTGCGCCCTCCCAGCAGCAGCAGAGGCCTGCCACCACCTACGCCGCCCCGACCGCTCCTCCCCCAGCGGCCGCCGCACCTCCCCCGGCCGCTGCCCCGTCGGCCGGCCCGGGTCTCTTTGGCCAGATGGCCAGCACAGCTGCGTACGTGGACGGACCCAAAAAAGGCACCTCCGGAGACCTTGGAGAAAATCTGGGGTCATGATGAAGCGGAGGAGTTTTGATGCTATGGAAGGAGCGAAAAAACCTCTTCCACAGGCAGGATCTAAACTAACACTTTGTCTTCTTTACTTGGATTAGTGGTGTCGCAATCGGTTCTTCGGTCGGCCACGCCATCGGCGGACTCTTTAGCGGTGGCTCATCGGCCCCGGCCGAGACGACACAGGCTGCCGCTCCCCAGCAGCAGCAACAGCAGCAGCAGAACAACTGCGCCGGTGCCGCCCAGAACTTCACCAAGTGCATGGATGACAACAACGGAAACATGCAGATCTGCAACTGGTACTTGGAGCAGCTGGTACGTTATTCTAGCGGTCTCGTGGACTCCTTTCATCATAAAACGTTGAGGAGCACCTTGCTAACATGGGAAATTTCCCCCTCTTTAGAAGGCTTGCCAGGCCGCCTCTACCCAGTACTAAAAAAAAATATAGAAATATTTTTCAGGGCGTTGGGAACGGATTCTGGGAACTGTCGGTCGTTACCGGATCTAGGCCGAGGTTCATTTTCTGACCCGGCTTTGCAATGCATAATATTTTTTTGGGGCAACCAAAAGGAAGAAACATCTAAGCACACTACTCCTGTGGCGTCACTCCGTGTACTATTACAATAGCATTGAAAGTTTCCACTCTGATTGACTATAGCGTTTTTGGACTTTGTCCAGCCGCCATTTATTTGCTTGATTATTCATCGTCTGGCCTAGGCTCAAAATTGAGCTGGAGTAGTTTTTGTGTCAGCACTTGGATCGTTCAGATCCGGGGTATATCGTGTAGAAACCCTCTGTACAAGGTTACCAAGACTTACCGAATTCCCATTATACAACTGCTGGTCTCGCCTGTCATCGTCAGGATTACGGAACCCCGTGACCCGTGAGTTTTCTGACCGATTCCGAGCACCGCCAGGAGGACTTCGGCGCCCAGTACTTGACCCTTGCGGCGGCTGAGCTGGGCTCTGCTCTCGCTCGTCCATCTCTATCCCGGCATCACCCTGCGTGATCTGGGCAGGCGCTGTGAGGAGGCGACCAAACATGCCAAAAAAGCCGTTGAATATAGACATGACCGCTACAAAGAGCGCATTGATGCGGTCAACAATCCCTCCGTGACCTCGTCGGTAGCCGCCGCCTCCCCCATACGCCGAAGAGAAACGGGGGACCGGGACAAGAATGAGCGTCGCTGATGGCGCCAACTCCAAGTCCAACAGAGTCTTATCCTCTTCTGTCTCGTCAATGGTCCGATTTGGCAGGGGAGTCAGCACGAGCTTGAACCGATACGGCCCACTACCGTTCGGGCTTCGGTTGGAATCAACCCATTCTCGGACATCTTTCCTTAGCGTCCCACCGCTGGGTAGTTTCGTGCGTATAGTCGAGCCGTCAAAATCTCGAACCTGCAGTGCGCATATCTCACTGGCGGTCCTGCTTGCTTGCGTCTTTGGAATGTCGACTGTTGCTGAGGCAGCTGCACCAGTGTCCGTAGGGGTGCCTTCCCGAAGGGCTCTCCTTTCAGCACGGCGCTCCTCTTCCCGGGCCTTTCTCTCCGCCCTGTCGTATTCGATACGTTCCAGAATGCGCCGTCTATCCTCATTGGCCTCCTGCTTCCGCTTCTTGATCATCTCTGCAGCCTTCTGTACCTCGACCTGGGCTTTGCCTGGAGATGGGTCCTCGGCCGCTGGCTGGGCTCTGCCTTTCCCCTTGTCAGGTTGTTTCGATGCTGCAATCCCGGCGGATTGAGGCTGTGTTTCTGATGTCCTATTCCCGGATGCGGTATGACCAGTAGGTATGGACGCATTGGCCTGGGCCGAGTTTGATGTGCTACTGCTACTTTGGTTCACAGAATTAAGGCCTCCAGCGGTTGAGCGATGCCCTGCCGCGTACTGAGCTGGCAAGGACTCGTCGGGATTGGCAACCACAGCCGGCGCAGGTGGTGTTGGCTGTGCTACTCCCAAAGCCTTTTGCAGTCTTGCCATGAAATCATCTCTGGACACACCGCTTGCGATGTATTCCTTAAGTTCTCCATTCCTATATGGTCAGTTAGCATGAGTGATGTTTTGCTGCACATACAGAACCATGTGCGATGGCCTGGTTTGGTTTACCTAATCAAGACAAGCGTTGGCGTCTTTGGAAGAGGAAATATGGCTGCCAGATACTTGGCCTCCTCGGAGCCTGCCTGTAGGCGAAGTACTACGGCCTGTGTGCTTAGGACGGTCCTGATCTACAGGAGTTGTGAAGCGGTCAATCAGCACTTTGAACTCATGGGTCGAGTGTCATGAGGCTGCCCAGGGACCCAGAGGGACGTACAGAATCGTCTACCAAATACTCCTCCTCCCATTTGGTGCTCTCCTCCCCGCCATCTACAATGAGATGTTAGCGAGTGTGCATTTCTTTTCTCCTGAAAATACAAGACGTCATACTCACCGGTAACAAAGCTTACAACCATCTTTGCCTGCTGTACGGCGGCGGCGATGCCTTCTTGGAGTGTGCCATCAAAGAACATCGTGCCTGTGGGTATGTTTTGAATGACCAACAACCACGGTGAAGAATTGTTTTGATAATTGGTAGATTGCGCCTAGTTGCAAGGAGTTGCTGTATGGTTGAAATGATCAAAGTAGACCGACGGGGATTTGACCAGTTGAGTAAGTACTATTTAACAGCTCTGACGGTAAATAAGCATCGGAAAATAATAATCTCAAAATCTCGCAAGCAGATTAATGATGAGTGAGTGTCCTCAGAATGAGATGGAAAGCCGCTTTAGGCACTGTATGTTACCGGAATGCCACCTACCCACCATCAGAATTACCGGTTGGATGCTGGAGCTTTACCACGTAGTACCCCCAGGGCTCCACCAGGAACACTGTAGGTACTTTGAACTCCACCACACACTTGAGATGACTGAAGTACCGTCAAGCTCCATGCTTGCCAGGGGATAGCTGTACCACTGAGTGCACTAGCCTCATCGCGTGGGGTCACGTCACGATTGACCATCGCCAACTTTTTCTCCCGGGTTATTAAATACCATACATACCTCTAGGGATAGCATCGTGCCCGTTTTTCTTTCACTCGTTAGTCGGTCCAATTAGGCCTCGGCGAAAAGGAAAGTCTCACCAGAATGGCATCCATACACTGCAGTCCGTTGTCCGGCGCTGCCCGGAGGAGTGCCGCAAGTTTTCTCCTACCAAAGTCCGTCTGCAGAGCTCAACCCATCGCACCGCGACCACGGGCGCAGCCACGCCGACCAGTCTCCTCGAGCTCAAGACGACAATACAAACAACCAGCAGACAACCCTGACTTCCATTCCATTCTCGATAACCCACCCGAGCTGGTCCGATCCGGTCGCAGACATGGTCCCGGGCTTATTATCCTAGGTACGACCGGAAATAATATTAATTCTTTGGTTTTTATTTTCCTTTTTAAGCAAATCCCCTTTTACAGCATTACACTAACACCTAGCCCGCGAACAACCCACAAAAAAAAAAAAAACAGCCATCATACCGCTCACAGCCTTCGGCCTCGGCACGTGGCAAGTCTACCGCCTGCAATGGAAGACGGACCTGCTGGCCAAGTGCGAGGACCGCCTCGTGCGGCCACCGCTCCCGCTCCCGCCTCGCGTCGACCCGGCCGCCGTCGAAGACTTTGACTACCGCCGCGTCTACGTCACCGGCCGCTTCCGCCACGACCAGGAGATGCTCATCGGTCCGCGCATGAGGGACGGCGAGCAGGGCTACATGGTCGTGACGCCGCTCGAGCCCATCGCCGCCGAGAAGGTCGAGGCGCCTGCGGCCAACGGTGGCAGCGGCGACGGTGCCGGACCTTCGTTGTGGCAGCGTGTGTCTGGATTCTTCTGGAGGAGTTCCGATAGTGGGGGCAAAGATGCTCCGGCTGGGTCCTCGGCGCCGCAGGTCGCGGAGCCGCCGCCGCCGGCAGTACTTGTGAACCGCGGCTGGGTCAGCAAAAAGTTGGGAGACCAGAAAGACCGCCCGGAGAGTCTGCCTGAGGGCCCTGTTACCGTCGAGGGCATGATACGGAAGCCGTGGAAGAAGAACATGTTCACACCAGACAACAGGCCCGATATAGGGGAATTCTACTTCCCCGATGTTGAGCAAATGGCTAGCCTTACAGGAAGCCAGCCCATTTGGATTGAGTCTACTATGGGTAGGTCAAACCTTTTTTTTTCAACTTGATATGATTAATGACTAACATTGGGTATCTTGATGTTTAGAGCCGGGTCTATTAGAGGTCCTTGAAATGCAACGCAAGGGCATTCCAATTGGTAGGGCAGCCGAAGTTAACCTAAGGAATAATCATGCCCAGTACATTTTTACTTGGTAAGTCGACCTCGACCACTCTTCACTCGCTTCCAGTGCACCCTCCTCCCTCCTTCAGGCACCTGTGCATGATAGCTGCTGCAGGTGTGCAATCGACATGTGCTTCACTTTTGATACAGATGTCTTGAATAAAGCCGAAGCTAACCATGCATCTTTTCAGGTATGCGTTGGCTGCCGCAACCTCGATCATGTTCTACTTGGTGGTCAAGAAGCCATCAAAAGATGTGACGCGCCGTGTTCGTAAGAACTACAGTTGGTAGTGTAACGCTTGCTGCCTAAGCGTGCTTGGCATCTGCACTAACCTTGTCGGTTGGCGCATCGATATGATGAGAAGTTCTGCGAGGGATTCGCAAGTGGTTTTGACTTTGAATCCAGTCGAACAAAAACCTGATATCGGTTCATGTCTCATCAAAAGATGTGGTATGCCCAGCGGCTTTACGGCGCTTCTTTAGAGGCGCCCGAGCCGGCATCCGCAGCTCTTGCAGCAGTTCCCTTGGCAGATGTCTCTGAGCGAGCGAGAACAAGGTAGTCTGCGGATCGATCTGTCTCTGCCTGTGGTTGATTGGGGGTGTTAGCGTCAATGATCCGGGCTTGTAATTGGAAACCAGGAATATACACCTGGCGTTGTATATGTAACACCATCTCGTTCATATGGAAAACAAGCTCAATAGATACCCAATAGATTGTACAATTGGAAATGGCATACCTCTTCATCAAAGTGATCACGTCGCTTTGTTCAATGGTCTTCCGGCCAGCATGGTGAGCCAGGGCCCGCAAGTCGTCGCCCATCTGCTCAAAGAACCACTCCGTTGATTGCATCAAAGCCTGAAGCGTCTCTGGAGTGATTTTCGTATTTCCAATGCCGCTCGTACGAGCCATGGTCTCTGCCAGCCTCTTCACAACCGGAGCGGGCAATGAGGGACATTGGTGTCCATACTTGGATATTTTCAATCCAGGTTTTTTCTTGCCTGTCCTTGATTGAGATTTAGTAACGACTTGGTCATCTGGCTGGTCATCGGCCATTTCGGTTTCGTCGTCTACGTCTTCAAAATCATCAATATCACCGACCGCCCCAAATCCAGGTCCAGCTGCGTCTGCAGCCGCGGCAAAGACATTCTCATATTCCATAGCATCTTCGTCTCCGTTCATTTGCGGTGCTGGAGAGCCGTCACCATAATCATCAAAGTCCGGTGGTGGCAGCGGTGCTGGATCAGAGGAATCTTGCAGAACCGGCTCGAGTCTAAAAGGGCTATCAACGCCCAAAGGAACTTCGATTGTGCCAAAGTCGCTCTGACGACCGGCGGCCAAAGCTTCCTGCCGGCCCAGCGGCGAGTCAAGTCTTTTTGTTGACATGTTAGCCTTGATCACCATATTGAAATCCGGTTGGCTCCGAAAAAGAAGCAGCTCACCTCTCGTATGTATCGTCTTCTAGTCTGACGGTGTCGCCGTCTGCGTCAAAAGCGGGCGGTATTGGATCTTCAAAATCCTGCCCGACCTCAACCGTAAAATCGTCCTGACCGTTTGCGAAATAATCGCTCATCCGTAGACTATCTCGACCGGCCCTCCTATACGGCTGCTCGCTGATGGCACGGCGCGGGGCTTCAATGGACATGACAGTGTCATCAGCTATGTTTTCCAAGCCCGAAGTCCTCGGTGGCCTCAGCTCAGCCTCGTCGTCATCTCCGGCATCGATAGGCAGCGACAGGCGGGGTCTACGCTCGATAAACCCAGAAACGTCATCTTCGTCGTCCTCGTCGATGAAGATTCCAGACGGGTCCCGCGCGCGGCGAGAGGATTCTGCCCCGCCGGCGACACTACTGACGTCCCCCGGGCTGGAAGATGTGACGACGCGTTGAGTCTGAGGCGCCAGGCGCCTGCTTAGGTGGCGCAGTGCATCGAAAGGGCCGTCCTTTTGCGGGTCCGGGCCGCCCTGGGACGCGCGTCGCTTGTTGGCGCCCAGGGTCTTGCGACGGCCGCCGGGCGTGTTGAAAATGGCGGTCCGGCGGCCCTTGAACACCTCAATTGCCCGGCGGGCATGGGGCGTTGCCGTGTTGGTGACAGACGTGGCACGCAGGCGGCGGGCGGATGCCGAGAGGCCATTGGCGGTCCGAGGGGCACCGCCGGAGCTGGTTGGGCCGGCGCCGGTCCTGGTAGTCTGGGTCGTCGGCGTGCGCTGAGGGACGCTGGTGGCACGGGCAGCGAGCCGTCCTGGCGTGCGGATCGTCAGATTTGCCAGATCTGGGGTTGCATCTGTTGTGCCGCTGCTGGTCCCATCTCGGTTTTGACGCCCCTCAATCTTGAGATTGGTGGTCGGTACCTGAGGGGACGACGACATGGTTACGACGACCTCTTGCCAAGCTTCTGGCGATAATTGTCACTGGGTCTTATCTCGATGCACATGACATTAAATCCTGACCATACAGCTTGTCATTCTAGAATCCAGCGTATCGTATCATATCATGACTTTAGACAAGGATCTTTGTCTTTGGTGTTGAGGCGCGTGGGGAACGCGACAATGAAGCTTGACGCGTCGTGTGCACCGCCTGCAGTAATTACTCCGAAGTGTGGCAAGCACAAGTTCAAATTGGGCTGCTCCGTCCATACGGTTTGTGGGGCCGCCGGCTTCATAGAGAATCCACCCTTGTTGTCTTGGCACACAGACCAGAGCTTCAAGCGGTGACGGTCAATTCACGTTTGACCCCACAGCTCTGACTGGCTGGACGAGAGGAGAAATTGGAATGCAATCAAAGAGAGAGGACTTGAAAAAAACAACGACTTTGACTGGGGCCAGAATCAGGTCATTGGGTTCGGAATTTCGGATACCTTTTTCACACATGGGCATTTGTGGACCACCATTCGAGCTATGACCTGACTAAGTAAGTGGTGGTGGTTAGGGCGAGAAGGGGAAGGGTCTTGACGTCCCGAGGGAGACTGGTTTTGAAACAAAACCTGGGCCCACTCAAGGTCGAACGACCCCGTTTCTCGAAAAAGGGTGATGATGGACGGCAGATCAAGCAGACAAGCAGTATTCTCCGTGCCTACTGCATCTAGCATGCTGGTACCATAGGTAAGGTCGGTACCTTAGCTTCCATGGTAGGTAGCCCGGTCAGGCAGTGGCAGGTACCTAAGCTAGGTACCTTTCCCTGCTTGTCTGCCGAGGTATCCGATCGACAAATCTGTCAGCTCCTCTTTGTCATGGGCGGATAAAGCACCGGAGCCAATCCTGACATTTACCATGGATCGTACAACATTCTGCCTTCGTTTTCTTTGGTTCTGGACCGTACTACACAACAATACAGAAACTATCCTTCACAGCTATCGATTGGATGATCCTCCACACTAAACAACGTTGCCAATCTGCCATTATAGTAAAAGCAAAGGGAAACGGGCGCTTTCCGATCAAGCTGCGCATATCAATCCCATGGAATTGATGGGATGGGATCCAATTTCGATTCAAGACCCGAGAGTTAGGTACCCAGGAAAGGAACCTACATCAACAATCGACCATGTGGTCAAATGGAAATGGTTGAATTCCCGCTGTTCAGGGACGAAAGCCGAGGCAAATCTCATGGCCATCCCATCAATCCAGCACACCTTGGAAAGCCCCATGGATGGATGGATGACTGGGTGTTGGTAGTATTCAATTGCAGATGCATCAACATCCTGGTAGAGTATTTGCCAAAGCTAGTTTATTCATTCCGTGTTTGGCAAATACTTCCTAGACTTTCAACAAGTGCACACAATCCACGGTCATACGCGCGTAAGGGAAGTAAATGCGAGTAAGTATAGTCGTATTGCAGAGTGGTAGCTCAGGAAACATATCACTGTTACCTTTCGAAGTGCGCGTCAATGTGGTAACACATATCGAAATCTCCGATTACCCACTCATTGCCTTTTCTGAGCTTTTCCATGCACCTAACAAGTCCCCGGGAAAATGCCTGCCCCTTGCATTTCTGCTGTGCTAGTTTTACACTTCCCTCCGTATTGTTGAGCGCTGGTCGCACTAATAAGGTAAGCTTCAATACTAGGTAGTCTAGGTCCTCAAGGACCTTCGTAGATTCCATCCTATGTATGCTACTGGTGAAGGAAGCCAGTAGGTAAGCCGGGCAGGTACCTACCTTACCTAATTATCGCTGGTGATTTTTGTAGGGAAAATGGAGAGGTCCCACTGGGTCTGATTGGAGATTGCCATTGGATCGAAACCCCTCACACCACGGACCTCCCCATACCCACACACATAATACAATTTTGGGCCATCCATCAGCATCTGGTGCCAACTCTACAGTACGGAGTAGATTGTATTCAAAACAACCACATGGCTGTTACGTTTGCAATAACCGAAACCTCAACAATGCTGCCAGCCGGAGATCTTTAGGACAAGCAAAACTCAATCAATCAATGTCCAGAAAATGGAGAGGATGTACTCCGTAAGTTCTTTGTCTTTTTCTTTTTCTTTTTCTTATGAACAACGAAAAAGCATACCCATGGGCGTAGGCTTCATCACAGTACAGCATTCTCTATTACCACCTTACCATGCATGCCCTTCACTGTGTCGGAGCTTTCATAGTTAGTGGGGTGAGGCCTGATTGGTGTTTCTTGCAAGCACTAACCGCCCCGTGTAGACCAGTTAGTTACCTTGCATTACCTAGCACTAGACAGGTAGTCGATCTGAGATCAGCCTCCACTCACCAACCAAGCCCAGCAAAATAATATCACACATGAAATTAAGGCAAGGGAATAATAAGTCACAGTAGTCATGATTATTGGACGTCTTGTTTGTCTTTAGACCTTCACGGTTGAAAAGAGAACGTGTAGCCCAAAGGAATTACAGCAGACTCATTTTGGAATCTGTCAGTTCCGCAAAGACTTTCGTCCCGTCCGCTCCAAGATCGCCTGACCGGCCGGTCACCTTGACCAGTCTTAAAAAAACTCACTGACTGAATTGGACTGAACCTGACAAGTCGACCAACATTGGACTGGCCTTGCCCTTGTGTACTGATTCAAACAAGTCGCCCAATTGATTGTTGGTTGATGTACATAGTAATTACTAGGTACTTCTGCTTTTATTATATTCAAGAAGAGATTTCATCTACCCTGGAACAAGTTTAACCTGCGTTCAACTTTGCTCGAAGTTTGAAAAAAGCGACCTACCTAATTAAAAGTACCTTATCCACGACTAAAACCATAAACGGAAGAATTACGTAGGTTAGGATACCAAGGGCCAATAACACTAAAAATTACCTTCTGCCCCTACTCCTCCTGGGCGCGACTCGACCCTTCTTGGAGTGGTTGCAGGCACGCTGACGCCGAAAGTGTTGCAGACGCCCCCTTTGGCCAGTCGGTATGTGCTTCACGTTCCCCTCCCCAAAACTTGCTCCCCACTTGATGTCCCACCTGAGCTTTCTCCGGTCTGGTATATCCCAGGGTTCGTCGAATCCCAACCAAGGGGGTAAATGGGGTAACCCAGTGCCAGTTCATCGCTCTGTCTGGGTTGTTTTTTTTTTTTTTTTTTTCCTCCCCTTCCCCCCGAACTTGTGTAAAAAGAATAAAAAATAAAATAAATAAATAAATAAAATATAGAAAAATCCTCTTGCAGGTGCTTGGACCATCCCAGGATCTGTCAGGTTGGCCTGTTATCTTCCGACAGTTTGCGCGTGGTTGGGCGGCTGCAGGGTTGAATGATTAAGTTATCATCCCTCCCTTTTCAACTTTAAACGGCAGCATTCCGTCCCGCTGCTCCAAAACACCTGCTTGCTTTCGACTTTAATGCACGCCCACTACCAATCCATCAGTACCTTTCAGCACCTGGACTTGTCTGCCTACCTTACCTATCTACCTTGACCTGCCGACGCCTACCAGTGCGCGGGAGTCCTTTACCTTACCTTACCTACCTGCTTACAACCCACACCACCACACCATCAAAGAGCATAAAAAAATAAAATAAAACCACACCTAACCTTGACCGTTCCTGGCTTGAGAACGACTTCAGCTAAGCGCCTGCATAGAGTCAGACTGACCAAAAGGCAAAACACGAAAGCAAGAATCGCAGAACAGGAAGCAAAAGGCACAAAAAGAATTCCCCGCTCCCACAGATCCAGGCGCCAAATCGTAAGCGCTCATTTGGATTACGCTTCGATCCGACTCGCATTCCAACGCACAAGAAAATACCCCCAACCAAGTACCCATCGATCGCACACACCACCGACCTACCGACGACATCTGTCACTGACCAGATTTGACCTGCGATTTCCGACAATACACTCCCTGCAAGGCCAACCATCAATCGGGTGTCTTGCTGTCGAGAGTTTTGCTTTTCGGGCACCACATTCTTATATCTCGGACCACGCTGAGCCATGGCCGCCCCTGGGGTTCAGTCTTTGAAGGTATGCATCGCCGCCCAGCGCCCGTTGAATCCACAACATGATATCTTCGGGCATGGTCCGCATATGCGGCGCCTGATCTCATTGCTGGACTTGATGCTAACCTCCGCTTTCTTGTAGTGTGTCGTCACTGGCGACGGTGCTGTCGGAAAGGTCAGTAGCAATCAGTACAAACATAACGCCCTCTCGCAGGCGTTTCGTTTCGTCTCATTCTTTTCTGCACGGCCCAACAGAAACATTTTGGAAGCGAGAAACCAGCAGAGGCATTTGTTGATGGAGGAAGCTAACGAAGTAGCTATTAGACATGCCTTCTCATCTCCTACACCACAAACGCCTTCCCCGGCGAGTACATTCCTACAGTGTCAGTAGCTACCAAACCTGTTCCATCAGCATCGGACTCGACGACGTTGAGCGTGTCCAGACTATCATGTGCTGCCGGAGTAACACATTGCCTAACAAACTTTGCACCATGACAGATTCGACAACTACTCGGCTAGTGTTATGGTCGATGGAAAGCCCATCAGCTTGGGACTCTGGGATACTGCTGGACAGGAGGACTACGACAGACTTAGGCCGCTATCATACCCGCAGACAGATGTCTTCCTAATTTGCTTCTCGATCGTCAGCCCGCCGTCATTTGACAACGTCAAGGCCAAGGTACGCGATTTTGATTCCTTAATTTATACCCTTTTTTTTGTCTCTTCCAAAAAGTATCGAGCTTGTGAGTTGGTCAACTACTGACGTTTAATGCCTGATCTAGTGGTACCCAGAGATCGACCATCACGCGCCCAACGTTCCCATCATCCTCGTCGGAACCAAGCTCGATCTTCGCGAAGACCCCGCCACCCTTGAGAGTCTTCGCGCCAAGAGGATGGAACCTGTTTCGTACGACCAGGCGCTTATCTGCGCAAAGGAGATTAGGGCGCACAAGTACCTTGAGTGCTCCGCATTGACGCAAAGGAACCTGAAGAGTGTGTTCGATGAGGCCATTAGGTATGGAATTCTATCTTGTCTACTCGTCCATTTGCAAAGTAGAGCAACCAGTTAACTCGACCGCCAACGCAATAGGGCTGTCCTCAACCCCCGACCCCAGCCGGCGAAGGTTAAGAAGTCAAAGTGCACCATTCTGTGAGCAGCCATGGCTTCACAGATAGATGTGCGAAACAATGAGATTGCCAGTATACTTTGGCACGAGCGAAATGGATCACTTAATGCAAGGAATCGCAAACTCGCCGCCACAACCGACCGCAGTGCTCGCAGCTGCTCAGCAACGCCAAAGGGCTTGAGTAAATGCTGGAGCGTGTGGCACCGAACTGACTGCATGGCGAGGTGAACGCAACTATGTCCGGGGTGTTGTGAGGGCGTTCTGATGTTCGAACAAGGAATATCATCTACCAAATTTTTGTCTAACATTTTTTTGTTCCCATATACGGATGTTATTCTCCGGCCAACCTAACGTCTATTGTTCATCCTGTCTCGGAACACTCGCATGAGCTGATTTTTGTTAATTTTCCTTCTTGCGTCTACCGCAACACAGGGTAACGGTGTTTGTCGCTTTTTGTCAACTTTTTTGTTCTTTTTTTGGTTTGCTTTTTAATTTTCTTGCTGCGGATGTTGATATCTCAGTCTTATCTATTACCCATCAGTTTTACATGGCGATTCCCGACGCTGTTTTCCCCCCTCTCACCGTGGTAGCAATAACCGCATTTTAAACCGCAAGTCATGTCTTGGTTGCAAGTAAGAGACCAAATGCCCATAAATCGACTGACTGACTGACTGGACTGGCTTCATTTTCTTTTTTTTCTTTTTTTTTTTTTTTTGGGATGATCAGAGCCTTGTTGGTATAACAAAGTGTGAGACCAGAGTTTTTCGGCCTTGCTGACCAAAAGCTGTGCTATCTCGGCCCTCTTGACGTATTCTAGAAGTCGGGGAGTGGCGAGTGGTAGCTAGACCAGACGAGTTGCGCGCCCGAAATCATCGGACCATTGCTTGGAATCTTGTTCAGAGAGGACTTATCGCGACATTTGATTCATGTGCCCATCCCATGTGCTTGACTACATTTCAGACCCTCTTTTCAGTTGAATCAAGATGACCAAGTTTAGTCTATGCCTAGAAGTGTCAGGGCCCTTGGCACATTCAAGGCGAATATAGAGTTAATTCCGCACTTTTTTTCCTTGTTGCGGTCTTGGAGATAGGCCAACAGCTTGTTGTGTTGACGGTTTACCCCAGTGGCACTGCAACAAAAATCTACATATTCAACTCAAATGCCCGGAGTCACTCTCGCTAGGGTATACTAAGTCGGGACACAACAAAAAAGAAAACTCCTTCCGAAACGGGTATCTTTTACGGAGCTTGTCTATCGTATTCGCACCTCACTCTTTAATTTTCCAAATCCAGAAAGAAAAGAGAAAAAAAACAGTACTGAGAACAGGCTAAGCGCAGAAGGGGACTGGGTAGTAGTCAAATGTGGGAAAAATGAGGACGTGGTTTTTTATGCAATTATTTTTTATTTTTTTTATTTTTTTTAGTTTTGTCATATAAAGTCTGACCCCCCAAGAAACTCATGTGCTACTCTCATTGTGCATCGGCCTGTTGGTTCCGATGCATCTGGGCCCTCCGACTAGGATGGATCCCATCTTGCTCGTCCTCCTTGTGCTTGGCCTCGAGTTCGGCCTTCATCCTGCGAGCGCGTTCCTCGCGTAGCTTGTCGTTCTTTGCCCTGATCTTTTCGTTGCGGAACGGGGTCTTGCCGCCGCCACCGGCACTATATTCACATGTTTCGTTAGCAATGGGTGAAGGATGGCATGCAAAGGTAGGTTCAGGGTATCTCGTCGTGTAAGGATAACAAAAAACGGTAAGCGTATAGGTGAAACAAGAAAAAGAGGAAACAAGAACAAAATAAACAGCAATCAAGTATAAATATACTCACGTCAACTCGACATTGATCTTCCTCGGCGCCGACAAGCCATCCTCAAACTCAGAGTGGTGCATCTTGGCAAGGCAAGTCTTCATGTGGCTGTAGTTGTCAAATTCGACAAAGGCTATGCCGCGCGACTTCTTGGGGTCGTTCCTGTCGGTGAGCAGCCGCACCGACGTGGGCTTGAGGCTGGCAAAGTGCGCCTCGATGTGCTCCTTGGTCGCCGTGAATGGGAGGTTGCCGACAAAGACGATGAAGCGCGCGTTCTTGCCGGCGGCCTGCTGCTCCTCGTCTCCTTCTTCTGCTCCTCCTTGTGCGTCGCCGTTGGTGCCGTTACTGTCTGTCGCCGACTCCTTGCTGTTCTTTTTGCTCTTCTTGCCGTCCTTGTTCTTCTTCTTCTTCTTCTCGTCGGACTTTTGGTTGCCGTCGTCTATGGCGCTGGCCTCCTCGGTATCCCGCTTCCTCTTCTTTTTGGGCTCCTCTTCGTCACCCTGGCCGTCTGCGGCGCTGTCTCCCGACTTGGCCTTGCTTTCCTTTTTGCTCTTCTTGTCCTTCTTCTTCTTCTTCTTGTCCGACTCTGCTGCGTCGACAACAGGGGCGACTTGCTCCTCCTGCTCCTCCTCGGCCTTCTCCTTCTTCTGCTTCTTCACCTTCTTATCCTTCTTCTTCTGCTGCTGCTGCTGTTGCTCCTCGCCATCGTCTGCGCCCTCCTCGTTGTTCACCGCCGTGTCCTCTGCCTTTTTCTTTTCCTTCTTTTCCTTCTTTAACCTCTTCTTCTCTGACTTGGCGGCGTCGGTAATCTCGACATTTCCGACCTCGGCCTCGTCGCGCCGCCGCTTATTGGATGTGGCCTCGACGCCATTGGCTTCTTCCGTCTTGCGCTTGCCCATGTTTTTGCTTTGGTTTCTTTCCTTCTTGTTTTTTTTTTTTTTTTTTGTGTCGCAGGTGCTTGAAAAGTGCCTGTAGAGGTGGATAATGGGGCTTCAAAGCCTCGATGTTGGATTAAGGCTGGCGCATATACAATTAACTATGCAGTAATCAGCTTTATCAAAACTTTTGCAGACGCGCATGAGCTATGTACACTCTTGGATTGGGTACTTTTTTTTTTCTTGGAAGAGTGGGGTAGACCCTGACAATCCGTATGCATACCTACCACTGGTACATTCAGGCTAGCACATGACTCGCGCAAAAATACAAAGACGCGCGCATGTGCCTAAAGCGCTTCAACTGCATTCAATACGATACGAGATCATACATATACACACACCTCTTGACAATCAAAGCTGATTCCTCATTCCTTTACACTCTCATGTTTGACTACCTTAGCTATGTTATGTACAAAGAAAATGCCCATGATGGTGTAGCCCCCACTGTTTCGGGTCGCCAAATCAATGCTGAATTAGTTGGGACCCTAAATAACACGAAAAAGTCTGCTTTAGACTGCAGAACCATAAAAACTGCCATAAAAGACAGTCAGAAGAACTTGAACCTGGCTAATCGCCGCTCATCGTATACATCAACCAGCATGGCTCAAAAACACAGCGGCGAGTATGCAAGATACTGACTGCATCGCCCACCAACGGGCATGAAAATGTCGTGTGTTTTCTGATGCGCTACGTTCCAAACAATTGTCGTGAGGCCCCTATTCTGAAGATTATCAAATGCCAAAATAGACAAGCAAAGCCAGTGCTGTGATGATAACCATTCCGAACGAGCGCTTCCTTGCAGCATCTCCGGTGAACTGCGGCGGCTGATCCAGCGGGGGAGTCCCCGTCCCCGTCTCAGTTTGTGTAATTGTGCTGTTGGGTCTAAAGATCGATGTCAAGGTCGTCCCGCCTCCTGGGCGCTCGGATAAAGATCCATTCACCTGTGTCGGCTGTGGGATCCCAGGTGGCAGGTTTACACTTGGACCTGGCGTGGCATTGCTTCCACTGAAGGTCATGGTAATCTCTGTGATTGACAAGACCGGCGAGGTTTGACCCGGTGGTGTGAATGTCGTAGTTCTTGCAATGGTCGAGATGAACAAGGGCTGACTCCCACCCGGCGGCGTAAGTCCATCAGACGGGGGAGCATCTGCAGGAGGCACAGGCGGCTGCGAGACATCTGGGGGACCATCAATCACTCCTGGTGGACGTGGTGCGCCTGTTTCTTCGGGAGTCGGCGTTGGCAAGGAACCTGTTGGCACTCCTGGCGGCTGCGAAGGAGTGATTGGAGTAATCGTGGATATTATTGGAAGATGTGCGCTGATCGCAGCTCCTGTAGGTGTCGGGCCAGTTGTGGGAGGGGTTGCTTGAGGTGAAGTTTCCGTGCTGACGGAGACCGTAAGTATATCTGGCCCTATGGTCGGTGTGGTAAGTTGAGTGATAGGCGGGGACGGGGGCTCTACATCAGGAGGACTGTCAGGAGGAGGTGAGACTTCAGCAGGAGGCTGGCCAGGTGGGGTATCAGGCAAAGGGGGCAAAGCAGGAGGCGTTTCCACAGAAGGTGTCCCTTGAGTGGGCGTGGTCAGCATTGTGAACACGTTAGACTGCTCTACAGGAGGCATTGCCGGAGGTGGCATCTGCGGCGGCGGGCTGCTAGGAGGCACATCATCTGGAGGACTTTCAGGCGGAGGTTCTTGTCTGGTGAAAGTCGACCTTGAGTTGATCGAACTTCCTGGTGGTCGGGTCCAAGTCTGTGGCCACGGTAGAGGCTGGCTAATCATCAAACCTGGAGTTGACTGCGTTGACAGCTCTCCTGCTGGCGGTGGGGAGCTCTGAACATTAGCTGGTGGTGGTGCGCCTGGGCTTGGCGGAGTGAAAGTGGTAGAACCCGTCCCAGTAGTTCCCGGGCCTGAAGGTACAGGCCTGTTTGGCGTGGATGGTACGGAGCTGGTTCCTGGGGTTGAGATAATGCTGCCGCTAGGTGTCCAAACACGGACTGTCTGCCCTGGCGCCTGTTGAGAGAAGCCACTCCAAAATTCTGCTCCATTTGGCGTGAAAGGAGTGTTTGGCGGGTTAGGTGTGTCGGGGATCCCTGGAGGACGGGGCGAGCTTGGGACTCCTGGTGTATTCCATGTCCCTGGAACCACAGGCGTATTGGGGATTCCTGGGGTACCGGGAGGACTTGGACTTTTTGGAGTGTTCCACGTTCCTGGTACGACTGGGGTGTTGGGAACATTGGGGGTGCCTGGGAAATTTGGACCGACGGGAATACCCGGTGTGCTTGGCGGGAGGTTTGGAGACCCAGGTGCGTTCGGCGTCTGCGGAACTATGGGTTCTGAGGGCGCGTTTGGCACACTTGGGGAAAACGAGGTTCCAGGCGGTGAGTTAGGTGGCGTGGTTACAACAGTAACCCAAGGCACATGTGGTGTCGTTCTTGAGTTGACCTCGTCTTTCGGAGGATGTTCGCGAGGGACTGTAAGTGTTGAAGACGATGTGGTTGTCTTGAACACGGTCGAGGAGATAATCCCTGTCGCATCATTGGGAGTATGCGGAACTCCAGGAAAGTTTTGGTCAGGGGGACTAACAAGACCTGGCTTGGTGCTTGTCGAACGCGAAGACAAGCTAAGGTCGCCGTAAGCAAGGAGCAGTCCTGCCGGCATATCTTGACTGGTGATGGACCGACCAGCGGTCCTGCTCCCTCCCACCAGGCCACTACCAGCGCCGGGAAGGACATCAACGTTCAGAAGTGAGGCCTGGTTGCCAGTGCCCAAGGGGCTTGGTGAACCTGTGCCAAGCAGGCCGCCGAGGCCTCCGCTACCCACACTGATATCTGCCAAGGGGCCGACGCTGACGTCCAGTATCCCATTGCTGCTGCTGCCGCCCACGCCATGATTGTTCGCACCGCCAAGTATGGTAGCATCTACCAGCTGTCCATGGGAGCTTTCTCCAACTCCGACGCCCACGAGAGGGCCAGAGGTGCCAGGTGTATTCCCTCCAGTTGAACTGCCACTGTTTCTCGGCGTACCTAGGATGCCCCCAAGACCGTTGCTCGCCCCGCCGAGTATAGTAGCATCTACCAGCTGCCCGTGAGCGCTTTCTCCAACACCGACACCGACGAGAGGACCAGTGCTGCCATGTGTGTTCCCTACAACAGAACCACCGTTGCTGCTTGGGGTGCCCAAGACTCCCCCTAGGCCGTTGCTAGCCCCACCTAGGATGGGAGCATTTACCAGCTGTCCATTGGAACTGCCACCAACGCCGACACCGGCCAGAGGACCATTGCTTGCGGATGATCCGGGGGCACCGGGGTGGACGTTCCCAGCGGCCGCACCACTCGGGGAACCAATGATACCGGGAACATTATTTGGCGAGTCGCCGGCCCTGGGTATGTTAGGCTGGTTATTGCCGACACCGATGCTTGGGGGTGGGCTACCATTGTTCGATAGCCCAGCGGCTCCGGGGGAGCTATTTCCGACGACACCGTTTTCAGGGCCATGTCCCTGGCCGTTGCCCAGGTTTCCAGGCACTACGGCACCGCCCTGGCCGCTATTCGAAACGGGCGCGGATCCAGGAAGCTGACCCACAGCCGGAATACCGCCGACACTGTTTCCCAGCGGAAAGGAGCCTGCTTGGCTACCAGGCGCCCAAGAAATCCCGGGACTGGGAATGTTGACAAAGGGGTTGAAGCCTCCATTCTATGGAGTTACCCCTCCTTGGCTGCCTGTCCAACCAGCAAAGGCGCCTGGGAGACCTTGAGCTAGGGGTTGTGTGTATCCTGGATGAAAGTCGTGACCTGGGACCTGAATCACGTAAGCCTGTCCGGCACCGGCAGAGGGAACCGGAACCGCAGCCATGACGGTTATTGTTTGTAGTGCCATTGTCTGTACTGCTGGCTGAGGTGCTAGAACAGTAATCACAGATGGCTGGTTGACGATCGTGGGTGGTTGTGGCGCAGCAAAGACGGTAACAAGCTCAGGTGCTGGCTGTGGGATGAACTGTGTCACATACACAGGGCGATCAACCGTTACCGGCGAAGGTACGGGAACGGGAGATGGCGAGGCCACGACAACCGTCGATATTCTTGTAACCGGGAAGGGTGAAGGCACGGTGACTGTGGTCCATTCAGGTCTTGGAGTAGTCACTGTTATGGTAGTGGGCACTGGCGAAGGCGTCGCCACCGTGACTGTAGTCATGACTGGCGAGGGGACCGAAATAGTTTCCGTCATGGTGGTTGCCACTGTCGAGACAACAATCACTGTAGAAAGTACCGTAGTTGGTGGGACAACAATAGTTGAGATGACAGGTAGAGGATTCACAGGAGTCGGGTTGGCGATGGGAAGGTCAGTCGGTCGGCCCAAGACTGGCAAATTCGATTGGGTTTCGCAGTCCTCTGGGTCGACGACTTCACCAGGAGAAGCTGGGATGGGCGGAATAGGTATAGCTGACTGAACCGGAGGAGGTACAATATTGGGTGATGCACCCGCCCCGTTCGGCTTGTTTGGGTCTGTTGGATTTTCTCCAGACGGTTCCTCACCTAACCAAAGGCGCTGTTAACATAACAATCACCAAATGTCAATGATAAGAGGCATCCGAGAGTCAGAGTTTCACGAACCATCATAGCCTTCCCCTGGAAATCCTGTGCTCGGGGCTGCAGGTGGTGATGGTTGAGGAGTATTTCCTTCGACAGGCAGTGTGCCGGGTGTCCCTACTACAATTGGACCGTTGAGTCCAGGAAATGTCGTCGCCCAAGGGCCCTGGACAGGGGGAACTCCGTTACCAGTACCGGGTGTGCCAAGTCCGCCTGATCCCGGACCATATAAAGCACCTTCTTTGCCGCCAAAACGAGACCCGGCAAACTTGGCGGTTGCGCGGGGGTCCGTGGTAAGTCGATCTTCCGGCCCCCTTACTAGATTGATGTCGGGCGGTGGGAGCACTAGAGTACCATCAGGCGCCTCATGAACAGGGTGTCCATCGGGGAAGCTAGGGTCTACTTCCCTCGGAAGAAGATCTTTATCCCGCTGCACAACTTCATTTCCATCCAGAACCGAGTGTTGACAAGCAAAAACTGCGTTTTGTACAGCGGTGGAGTAAGAATTCGGGGGACAGGCATCGAAGAGGCACCGAAGGAGCTAATGGCGTCGTGTCAGCTTCGCATATTTTACAGGCAGCCATGAGGAGCTGTCGTCATTTAACCAACCTCTGTTTGATGCTCATTTCTGCAAAGACAAGAGGTGCTCCGACAGCCACTCTCGGAGAACCCTCGAGACATGCAGCCTGCCAGGCAGTCTAAAATCCGATAACATAGTCAGTCAGTATTGTATCGAAGTACATGTTGGAAATCAATATAGAAAGAGCATGGGTTTTCTTTTACCTTGAGGAGATACAGAAACATCTTGTCCACAGATCTGGGTGGCGGAGCAGAATAAAAACGTGCCCCAAAGAATGGAAGATTTCATGGTGTGGGCACCGCTTAGGGTGAATCCGAACTCTCTGTGAGGTTGATCGATGTAAAACAGAAGACGGAGAATGACACAAGGAATGAGCTTTTGTCTGTAAACAGCTGCAGGCAAAGGATGATCTCCAAAATAGAGGCCAAACGAATGACACTAGCAAGAACTCGTCAAAGATCCAAAAAAATGGGTGGTCGGATCGTCGAAGAGGACGTCCTCCGATGATGCTGCTGTTGATTCGAGAAAAGAAAGTGGGAATTGCTGAGTGAATTGATGGGAGAAAAAAAGACGAGTAGAGAGTTGTAGGCTGCTTACCTACCTAGGAAGTTTAACAAAGAGATTTTGTGGTGTCGGAAGATACATTGAGCTACTACCTAGGTACTTGCCAGAGGTTGGTGCCTACCTGCGCTGCCACGACTTTGTTCTTTTGGAAGGGAAGAGGGCATAGTCGCCAGTGCCAACATCTATTTTCCCTTTAGAAATGTCAAGTCCCCGTAGGCGCCAAAGCAAATCCCATCTGAGAGCCATGATTTAAGTAAGGGAAGGGGCATACAAGACGAAACCTTTTGATGAGGATCAAGCAGACAGACAGTCATCCCCTTGACAGTCCTTAAGGGATCCTCGCACAACAAGGCAGGGCGGCCATTAGCCTCTTCACTTTCAAGTTCCAACCTGTTTGCCCGTTGTATTATCACCAGACGCTGCCCACGATTCCTAGGTAGTAAATTCAAAAGCAGTGTTTATGACGTGAGGTAAATGATCTTGCATTCGTTGCTTCTCTTGCCTTGACAAAGAAGGTGTCACACAAGAAGGGTATCTAAATTGAGTTCAACTGCATCGGACCTTAGTAAAAGATCAAATCGAGCCGGTTGTCGTCATGGACATATCGCTCTTTGAACTCGGGTCTAGCAAGCCAGCGGGCAAGGGGGATTGCGGTCTCCCTCATATCCATCACGCCTCTCTTCTTTTGGTCAATGTGAGAGGCATCAACCACAATGCGGCGGAGGCTTTTGGTTGACAGCGCACCTTGAAACACTTGTCAGCGTAATTGCACTTGTTGAAGAAAAAGACAGAAAAGAAAAAGAAAGAAAAAAGACAAGAGGCAAAAGAATACCTCGCACACACTTACCATTATCGAGCAAGTCCATCAACCGCACGGGAGTCCCAACTGCAACTCCAGTTGAATTGTTCTTCAAAAAACTGACAGCTTCTTCCAGCTTTATGTGTTTTGCAAACTGCGGTGCGTTAATTCGATCAGCCACGGATCTAGCCTCAAGCCCGATCAGCTCAGTCTCAGCCCCATAGTCCTTGGAACTTACCAGCTTGGCCACCGTGTTGCCTTTCTTCTGGTACTTTCTCACTGCCCTACAGAGATCTGCCGCTCTCAAACCCGCGCCCGCCACGATGATAGTGTGCGGCGCTCCCTTCTCCTTGGCCGCCTTACCCATCTCATCGGCCCCGCCATCAGCAAACGTCTCGAGGAACGATGGAAGGTTCTCCAGGTTCCTTGGCTTGTCGTCACCAAAGGAGCTGGTGTCCTTGATAGCACCCGCAGGCACGTGCAAGTCTGCCAGTTCCACCGAGCTCAAGTCGGTACCAAATCTGGTCGTCTGCTGAGCCAGGTAGTCGGATAGCAGCTGACTGTCCATATTGGCAATGGCAAGATTCAGGCCGGCGTCGAGGTCCAGGAGACTATCGTCATCTTGGGCGACACGCTTTCCCTTTTTGGTGTTCTGTTTCCTTTTCTTGCCGACAGGAACTGTTGAATTTGCAACCTTTGGCGGTGCATCGTCGTCAGGACGTGCCTTGCGCTTCTTTGGCTTTGGTATCGAGCTGGTCACTGTCGCCGACATGATGTAATATAGCGGTAATCAAGCACGTGTTTCTCGGTATAGGAATTCTGTAAATTGCTAAACCCGGTAGCTTTGGCTAAGTTTGATGCTTGTCATTTATTTTTGTTAGTATGTGTGGGCGCATCCTATCTCACGCAGGTACCAAGGAGGAAATTTTTATTTGTAAAGACAGTGTGTAGGCTGTGAGTGTGTACACTGTAACAATTGCCCCGCATCAGCTGCTGAAAACTGTGCACAATTGAGTAGGCATCTTTCAAAACACTGTGCGGAGGCAGCTAACTTTTCTCGCATACAACCTTACCTTTGGTACAATTTGCCTTTATCCTTACCTTGCCTAGGTAGGTAGGTACCTAGGGCACCTTAGGTATCATCACAATTCAATTGTCTGTCTGTCTACTAGGGGAAAGGTTTTACTATTTCCGCAAAACTAACGCTATCGAAACCCATTTTGACTCGCCGACTCTCACCTGCGCAGAAAAGATGACAACTAGACACCCCCTCTCATTTCGCCAAGATTGTGTCCATGCGCTCGTATGAGGCGCCGTCCAGCCTCAACGCCCACTAAGCTCCAAGTCTCACTTAGTTTCTGGTCAAGCAACCAGCCGTGGCGGCGCCCAACCGAAGCCATGGCCTGTTTTTTTTTCTAACACCCCTGACCTTCAACCTGGCGTTCCCCCGGATCGTAGGCAAGATAAGTTCTTCAAAGGATGGTTTTTGAGGCGGCGTCATCGGCGATGACGAGAAGGTGAAGAAGCGGCGACGAACTCGTCGCTGCAGAATAAGGCGCCCCTTTGTCTGTGGTTCGTAACCAAGGATTAGTGTCCTCTAGCTCTGAAATATGTCCCTGCATCTGTCAGTCTTTTTATAACAGACCCCCCAGTGATCTTCACTTATCAGCTAGTCAGCACAGCTTCATGAGCAGTTTCATCGTTTGTTACTTTTTCTATTCTCGTTTTCTCGCCCACCCGCCCGCACGGCTATATCTGTGTGTTGTTTTTTCGTCTTTGGCCATTTTCTCGAGTTTTTGAGAGGCCCAGGGAACTCTCATTCATACATCACCTGAGCACGCTGGGCGAATTTATTTCATTTTGTTGTAAATATAGTCAATGGGCACAGTTTCTTTATTGATTTTTTTTTTGCCCTTTCTATCTATTCCATTATTTTCTTACTCCCCCAAATCTTTCAGCCGTCGAAACTGTTCGACAAGTCACTCGTTCTCATAACCACAAGCTTTCGACTTTATTCTAGCCTCGTGGAGGATCGTGAGCTCGGTTTTCTTGGCAGGGCTGTTCCCATCAGATAACCCCCCTGTGCAACCTCAGTTCAGCAGACGAGTGAATCGTCAAGATGTCTGGTACAGGTGGCAATGACTCAAGCGCCACACATGAGAAGAAGAAGCCTGCGCCGCTCATGGCAATCAAATATGTACCGACGACTGAACACCAATCAAACCATCTGGCTCCAATGAAGCCTTTGGCCATGCCGTCGCCGCTCTCTCCAGCTTTCATGTCTCCAGGTCAACAACATCCTCTTCTTGCGCCATCTACGGTCCCCTCTAGTCCAGCGTACGGCTTACAGGCACCGCAGCCACCCCCATACCTACAAGGAGACCCGCCATCACCTGCTTACAGTCAATCCTCGTTTGTGCCCCTCAACTCCTTGAAGCAAGATGAGGCGCATCCTTTGGACCTTCAACCCCCACGGCTCGGCCAGAGTCCCTATGGTAACGGGAACGTTCCCAACGGCAGCACTCACAGCATCTACAACTACTCGACAGACTGGATCCCTATGCAACCTCCGACCCCAAGGAATGGTGGGTTCGGGATTAGCAGCACCGGACTACCGATTACGGCAGCAGATGCCGAGGCTGAGGCCTTGGCACTGAAAAAGCGAAAGAGGCTCCGAACGATGGTTTTTTGCGGTATTCCGGCGGTGGCGGTCCTCATTGCCCTGACACTGGGCGTTGTTTTTGGCTTTATGCGATACGGATCAAGTGGCACCTCTTGATCGACGAGATACTCCTCCCAGTATTGAGGTTTCCGGTGTTTAATCATTACTTTTTTCGGCTTTTAGGGTCTGCCAAAAGATGCAAGCATGGACAGCCCTGGACACCTTGCTCAAAACCCCAGGTACTGGTCCGAGCAACGCCGCAGTTATCTGGCTGGTATGGAAGAATCTAGACAGATTCTAGGAAAAGACGGATGTGTCTTATCTTTATTTTATTTTTGTTATTTTACGGTGTGATATCTTTGATCCATTAGACCGATAGGGGGCAGGCCCCAATTAGTAATACATGCATGAAAAGCAATGAATATACGAGGCTTTCCCAGCGCAGATTCAGCACAACATGAGCCAATATCTAAACCTGGCATCTAATTAGTAGTTCTAGAACCATTTCCGAAACATGCCAATCTAGTATGAGGGTTTTTTTTTTTTTTTTTTTTTTTTTTTTTTCTTCTCCGCAGCTGGACGGAGATCTCGGGCTTGGGGGATGTGTCCAACCTAGATATCGAGATCTCGAAACGCCATCTCGTGAACCAGTCTCGTGTCAACAACTATTGCAGCCCTTGTCCGCATTGAGTTTGAAGTCTAAAGAGACAAGGTGATGACTCGACAATATTCGGACCGTGAAAATCATCGTCTGGCAGAAACGTGGGTAAGCTGGCTTCCATGATATCTTTTTTTTTTTTTTTTTTTTTTTTTTTTTTGGTTTCCTTTCCATGACAAGTTTTAGGTTACGTCTTGGATGCATACATTATACACCCACATACCCTTAATTTTTTTGGCTTTCCCACATGGCAATGGAAAGGGCCGAGCCAAGCGGACACAAGGTTTGAGTTAACGCGACATCACAGGCAGTCAGTACCACGTGAGAAGCAGAAGTCAATCTCATCGAGCCTTTCCTTTTTGTTTATGTGTTTTTGTTTTCTCTTCCCCTCGTAGACTCCAGTGTCTGTGTGTTGTGTTCAGATGAACTCGCGGGAACATGACGGGCCTTGGGGAAAGGAACAAATCCGGAAATATCCACTTGACCACCTATAAAACTTTATATCGAAGAGGGGAGGAAGGGACGAAAAGACGGCCTCGCGGCCTATCGGCTATTCGAACCTTTTGACTTGGTTGAGCGTCTGTCTCTCAGCCCGGCTAGACTTGACCGGAAAATGGGGCTAAGAGGAGGGGGACTACACGGTACGTGCGCACACCGAAGACCCCGTGTCACGTACGAGATGCAAGAATGGGGTAAAATAATAGTAGTAATAATAATAGTAATAGAAATATAAAAAAGGGCGCTTGTCGTCCTACAAACATGACAGCAAGCCAGCCACATGATGTATGCAAAGGTGTGCAACAACGGGGGTTTACGCAACCCCTCTATCTGTCGGAATTTGCTAGTCATCTTCTTTGTCCTGAAGAGTACACACACCCAAGGTACACAGGTAACCCAAATGTAAAGTGTTCAAGGTGAAATGCCTCGCAGCAAGGATGGTTAAGCTCTGTGATGTTGCATTGGAGGACGGTGTACTATGCAGTACATCGGAATCATTCATCAAGAGGTTGATTTCCCATCACCGTTGAATCGTGAAAGGCGGCCCGAATCTCGTCCCGAATCTTGAATCTTGGATTGGTCACGACCAAATACAGTGATTGGGTGTGTCGATTGGATGAAGAACCATCCAAATTCAGTACATCCCAACGTTCCAATGGTTTGGGATATGGTGTGGACCACAGCTACTAGGTCTAGATTACAGAAAGTTGTAGCTAGCTATGGTTTATCTTCTTTGACAAATCCGGTATGGATAAATGCAAAGTACAGAGGACTAAGAGACTCGGTTGCGATTGTATTAAGAAGTCCATCGCATAATTAATTGCATGCGCTGATCGGCGAGCCGCGTCATTGGGATGGAAGGCCCACGAATGGTGCATACGACAATGAGTTTATTTATGGTGTGTGTAGAAAAAAAAATATAAAACACTCTGTAAAAATATAAAAACCATAACGGGGTACGGAGATACGATCCAATTGTGAAAGGCCGCTCCCCCCCGCTCGTTCTGGGGCTGAACCGGCAAAGAAAGCCGGAAAAGCAGATTGACAGGGAATCAGCTTGGACCAATCCTCCCCATCTTTCCAGACGACCATCGCAAGTTAAGTCACACCAACAAACGGGGGAGAGAGAAAAAAAAAAAAAAAGGAAAAAAAAAAAAAAGAGTGCGGAGAAAACCGGGGAATTCGGACAAGCAAAACCATCCATTAGGGAAAATATTCTTGTTAGGGTTGTCGGGTTGCGCGTCGGGTCGTTGTTGCAGTCCTTTCTCCCCCACGCCCCGGCAGTGCATATCCCATTCTTGCCCATGCAAGCTTGCCCCATCCCATCCTAACCTAACGCCCCGGTGTTCTGCTGTACCGTGGAATGGGCCAAGGGTGGTTTGTGGATCCAAACCGTTGGGGTTCAACCATATTTTTTGCACGGGCCTTCCATGATGTATAGGTATTGTTTTCAAGCGGTAGACTGGTGCTCGAAAATTGTACTGAAGATGGCGTGACCACTGTGTTATATAGTGCACCGATAATTTGTAGGGGACAATGATGTGACAAGTAAAGCACGAAGATTGAGCAAATAGGTACCTATATAGGTAGGTCCCTTGCCAAAATAATCCAAAAAAAAAACGAACTGATACAGATGAACAAACAGATATGTGGGCGGGGGCTCGAGCGCCAGGGCGGACACCCGAAAAGCCACCCCACCAAGCATTGTATGGAGGATCCTGGACGCCATATGGGAGACAAGGGGATGGGGAGATACAAAAAAATGGAAAGCAAGTCGCTACCAATGGAGTGGACTGTCTAATAGATGATCAGGGCAATCTTAGTGCAGTTAGTTTTGTCTTTGTCGTAGTAAAAAAAAAAAAAAAAAAAGGACCCTGACCAAGAGCGAGGAGGATCTGTTCCGTCAAACCTCTGCAAGCGCCACCCTTTTTGGAACCAATTGAACTGCAAAAAATAAAATAAAAAATCATTGCATGTCTCGTACCAAGTAGTATTTCTCTGTACGACCCGGTCTCTCGATTCATTTTCTTTGTGTTGCCGCCCGCATGATCTTACGGAGTACAGTCCAGGCCATACTGACGAATCATTTACTTGGTAAGAGGCTTGTAGGGAAAAAGTGAAAGAAAAAAAGCAATTAGCCTGGCAGGCCAAGACGCTACAAATTAGAAAGAAATAATTAGGCGCCCTTTCAATGGTGAGTTAGGTGGTATCGCCGACCAACGGTATAAGATCAATGTCAGATGGCATCGTGGTTTAATGAATCTCGTTTCTTAACATTAAATTGGCACACAGCATCTAGATCCATCAATGCTTGCGATTTCTCTCCCCGCAAGCTTGTACTCCCTACAAGGCATTATTATCGTGTTTACCGCGATATACCTGCCGATAATGGCATCTGTATAATTACTATAGTACTTATAATGGATGGAGTAAACGGGTCCTCCCCCAGTTTCCCAAAGAGAAAGGGACAACATAATCTCATGTCTGCCCGTCTCGTACTGTAAACTACTGGTAATAGCCATATCTGGCACTCTATGCCTTATTGAGCTAGCGGGGTTTACCTGTTATTCAGAACATCCCCTCCACCCTCCTTTTCATTTTTTTTGGTCTTTCTTTACTTTTTTTGCATACTCTTTATGATTTTCTGTCTAATCCTACTGGATTCATCTCTTCTTCTGTTGACGTTTAATAATCAGCAATTCTCCGAGTGGCTGTACGCCAGTAGGGTCTCTAAGAATTTTTGTGTGGACAAAATAAAATAAAATAAGTGGCAATGGAAAAGAAAGAATAAGAACATACCTAAGCAGTTGTAACCCGAGAAAGCTGCACAGCTCTGCACAGTTCAGCACAGCACGGAAGAAATTCACTGGTCCGGGATAGACCGGCGCCTAAACGATAACCCCTGTCCGGCGCCGGGGCCCAAGTTCTAGGGGCACCATCCTAGTAGGAACCCGGCAAGAACCCAGCAAGAAACAGAGTAGCGAGCCAGCCCAGGCAGGGAGGGAAAAAAAAAGAGGAAGGGAAAAAGAAGAAAAAATAAAATAAATCCAATCCCACCAGCACAAACATTGAAATCGCTCCCGGTCGCCTACTCCTTGTGCCCACTGACTTTTTGCTATCTCTCTGTTCGACTGTCTTCCAGCATTCGCATTCTCTCCACCCTGGGTCAAAGCAATTGCTTGATGTTTCTGGCCGACAAACTCGCCTCTTGACAATTCGCCTCCCATTTTCCCACATTCATCCGACCTGGCTCAACAAAACAAATCAGCACACCACAAATAAAAGGGAAGAGAAAAAAAAAAGATTAAATAAAAAAAGAGCCATTTATTAGAGGCTCTTAATAATTTAGTCATTGCGCATTATTACCACAGGGTCCCTCAGCTCCCATTTAAGCATCAAGCTGCAGCTGGCTAGGCATTCAAACGCGCATGCACAACACCATTTGAGAAAGCTCTACGGTACCTGGAGCGTCCTCCGCCCCGGGCAGCCAGAACGGCGATTCGATACCTAGTCCATTGCTTGCAGCGCGGGAGAAATATTCGGAGCTTTTATTTTTTTAATTTTTTTTCTTAAATTTTTTTTTATCACAAACTTCTTATTTTCTTCCTCTAGAGCTCAACGCTGCTACGGCTCTGCGGTACCGCTAGCAAAGCTGTACGTTGTCGTCACGCTGACCTAAGGACCAGACGACGGCAGCTGCATTTAACAAAGCTAAAAAAAGGGAGAGGACAACAACAAAAAGAGTTGCGGGTCATGGGCACCTGCAATTGCTGTTGCTGCAGAACAACGACCTGAACCGAAAACAACAACAAAGTCATGCCTTCACCGCGAAATCAACAACCAACGTAAGACCTTCTTTTTCTTTTTTTCTTTTTTCCCCCTCTCATCTCTGTCTCTCTTCTTTTTGGTCCTCCTCTTTCACTTCCCCTCTTCTCCGTTACTCTGATCCCCCCCTCTCTCGACTCGTCAAACGCGTAGCTAACCAAGGTGCGCCACAATAGCCGCGAGTTTCACATAGTGGTCCTGGGTGCTGGTGGGTTCCGTGAAACATATCTCTTGGACCACTAATCCCGTTGGCGACTGGGGGCACGATAGGCTGACCCGAATGTCTTGTTTGCAGGCGGTGTGGGGAAAAGCTGCCTAACGGGTATGTACCTATTCAACATCTCTTTATGCTCTTGTTATGAAAACAAAGGAGCTTGTCAATTTTAAGAGCGTACAATCAATCAATCAGTCATCAAAACTAACACAACCCAGCACAATTTGTGCACAATGAGTGGATTGAGAGCTATGACCCCACAATAGAGGACTCGTATAGGACACAAGTCGCTGTCGATGTAAGTCAACGGTTACCCGAGTCACAGTTCACATATTCCTTGCTTACAAACACAAACATCTGGTATATGTGAGCTGACCTCTGAATCTTGTTACAGGGACGGCAAGTCATGCTAGAGATGTAAGTAAAACGTCTAGTTGACCTGGTGATTTCGCGTTCCCCATCTGACTTTGGGACTTAGCCTCGACACCGCCGGCACAGAACAGTTCGGTATGTAGTTTTACTCAGCTTCTCCTCGATATAGAGGGGGGAACTCTTTGGACTGACCAACCTGCCACAGTTGCTATGCGTGACCTCTATATGAAGACGGGTCAAGGGTTTCTCCTAGTTTTCAGCATTACGTCACAGTCATCCCTCGCAGAGCTAGCACAACTGCGGGAAGAGATTATTAGGATAAAAGACGACGAAAATGTGCCCATCGTCATATGCGGTAACAAGGCTGATCTGGAGGAGCAGCGAGCCGTCCCCCGAACCAAGGCCTTTGCCATTTCACAGAGGTGGGGAGCGCCTTATTACGAGGCGAGCGCAAGGACAAGGAGTGAGTAGGCCCATCTGCTGATTTTATGCCTGATCAAATATCCTCCATTTGGACCCTCAATTCAAACCTTTCTTGTGCTGACTTGGCATGTTTGCGATGAAGCAAACGTGGACGAGGTCTTTGTTGATCTCTGTCGGCAAATGCTTCGCCGGGACCAATCCTCACCACACGATTCATTCCAAGATGGTGACGAGCGTACCGATGGATCCGGTGGCTTTGGCTCCAAAAAAACAGCAAAGAAACACGGAAGGCGCACGCGATGTGTCATACTGTGACACATCTTTGTTTGCGGCTTGATCTGGTTTTATGCGTTTTCTCTATCGAAACTTTTTTTTTTCGACGAGATTTCCGAGCCATTCTACCTACCTCCCTACTTTAGTTATGTTGCTTTTTATATCTGTTTCTCCAAAGAAAAAGGCGAGATTGCAGAACGAGGAGAGCGCAAGCTCCAGAATTGTTTCTTCATTTTTATATATATTCCCCCCAATCTGGTTTTTTTTTTTTCTTTTCTCTTTGGTTGGCTTTGGCATCTGTTTGGCATCTTGGATCTTAGGGGGGTTTTTGGAAATGGGACAGGCGCTGGTTTACTTACCATGGACTTTTTTTTTCTTGTTCCTTTTTTTTTTATGTTTTCCATTTATGGCTAAACCAAATCACGACGGACCACCTGTCCTCTTAAGTCTTTGGCAGTTTACAATATTAACTCCATCACCGTGGTCAGAGGCGTTCTCTGCTCCATCATCAACCAAAACCTACCATCTTTCGACTTTTGAATGATGATATTGAACCGAAGTTAAACACGGTCAATCTAAGGCTTGGCTTGAAACGCTATATTATACCAGTGTGAGTATCACCGAATTATTTTCATAATGGTTATCAAGATATATGTTAACTACCTATGTTATATTTATTCTGCGCTTCAGGGCTGTCCTGTACACATGACTCTAGAACTAATGATAAGCGTACTTCTGGTGGCTTAGGTATCTTGTGGTAAGATACCTACCCTGTAGCAGCTCTGCTATCATGCCCGAAAATCGGAGCATCATAGCGCAAATGCCCCTCTGCACGTATACGCATATCTCGAGTACATCTTCTCAAGACTACCTAGTCTTAGTCAAGTGCTTATACTGGCGGTTATTACTTTAGCCCTTGATTTCCCATCTTTCTGATTCCCGGGAATTGACCATTGGGATTGTAGACGAGATTGATGGGCATTACAAGTGTACGTGCATCAACCTTGGACCGCGCATGCCGCACTCCCTTATCTGCGCCCCTTGACATAAACAACCCCATTTCTACCTTACGGTGATGACCGCGTCAGCTCTGTCACCATGTGGCTCAGAAAGACCTGCATCTATTCCCAGCCTATCGCTGTCTTCAAAACAGGCCTCCTTCTACTTGCCCACATCAACACAGCGACCGCCTTGGGACTTGAGGAGCACCTGGACGTCCGATCAGCGTCGATATCCTCCCTCCACGACGCCCTGTTCTCGGGCCAGACGACATGCCGCACCATAATATCGGCACACCTCTCCCGCATCCAGGCGCTCAACCCGACCATCAACGCCATCACGGCCCTGGACCCGGCCTGCCTGAGCGCGGCCGACGCGCTCGACGCCCAGCTGGCGGCGGGCAACGTCACGGGCCGGCCGCTGTTCTGCATCCCGGTCCTGCTCAAGGACAGCTTCGACGCCGCGGGCGTGAGCACGGCGGCGGGCTGCCTCGCCCTGGCGCGCAACCGGCCGCGCGTCGACTCGCCCACCGTCGCGGCCCTGCGGAGCGCCGGTGCCGTCGTCCTCGGCAGGGCCAGCATGCACGAGCTCGCGCTCGAGGGCATCTCGGCGTCGTCGCTCGCCGGCCAGGTCCGCAACCCGTACGACCTCGGCCGCACGCCCGGGGGAAGCTCCGGCGGGTCCGGGGCGGCGGTCGCGGCTGGGTTCGCCGTGCTCGCGACGGGCACGGACACGGTCAACAGTCTGAGGAGTCCTGCCAGTGCGAACGGCTTGTGTAGCTTCAGGCCCACGACTGGGTTGATCTCCAAGGAGGGCATCGTGCCCGTTTCGGCTACGCAGGATGCCGTCGGGGCGATGGGGAGGAGTGTGGAGGATGTTGCTGTTGCGTTGCAGGTGATGGCTGGCGCGAGGGGGGAGGGTGTGCCGGAAGGGGCTGTTGGGACTGATTACGTGAAGGAGATGCTGGATGGAAGGGGGTTGAAGGAGTTGAGACTGGGTGTTGTGGATGGCTTTTTCAACCATACCGCCGATCCCGAAACGGACCCTGTGAATGACGCCATGCAGAGTATGATGTCTCTTCTCAAGGATGCTGGCGCTATCCTAGTCAACATCACGGATCCCGTTTTCGACGCAGTCTCTATCCTCGCCAACCTTGATGTGCAACGCTTCGAATACAAGGAGCAGTTGGACCTGTACCTCGGCCGAGCCGACCTAGACGGAGAGGATGTGCCTCGGTCGTTTGACCAGCTATACCATGGCAATAGAGGAAGCCAAGACTTTGTAGTCCTGCCCTACCAATACGACTTTATCAACAAATCCTCGACAGCCTCCACGTCTGACGACGAATACAAGACGCGCCAGGCAGGAATCCGCAGGCTGACCGAGAAACTGGCCGCGACGTTTGCAGCGCACTCGCTCGACGCGCTCGTCTACCCGCAGCAGAGGAACCTCGTCGTCGAGATCGGGTCGCCCTCCCAGGCCGGCAGGAACGGCATCCTGGCCGCGCTGACGGGCTCCCCCGTCGTCGTCGTGCCTGCGGGATACTCGCCGGTGGAGGGTGGTCGTGGTGGGGTGCCAATCGGGATGGAGATACTCGGGTTGCCGTGGTCCGAGGCCCGGCTGTTGGGGATTGCTCGTGGCATCTCGCTGCTGCCTGGGGCGCCGGCCTGGAGGATGCCCGGGTCGGTGAATGCGAGCGTCGAGGTTCGCTCGTTTGAAGAGGTGCCTGTTGTTGTGCCAGATAGGGGTAGCGTTCCGGCCGAGTATCCGCTGGGTAATCTATGGCTCGGGGCGCTGTGAGTTGACAGCAAGTGCCTGCAAGGGGGGGTTTGTGGGGTATTTGGTGCCGAGTCTAATGGAACCAGCACTAGAGTCAGACTTTTGGTATAATAATTTAGATACATACATTTCTATATCTCAGTGTCATGGCAGATATCTCGTCGGTCAAATAGAGCAAGGCATGTACCGGCAGCCAGGACAGTTAGATAGTTACCCAATGATAACACCTAGATATCATTCACGGTGTAATTTTAAAGTATGACCTTTTTTTTCTTTCTCGCTATTATCCGGCGTCTATGGAGTCATGCTCTTGATGTGCCTGGTATGCAACTCATCAACAGCAGGAATGATCAGGCTTTCTATCTCCATCTCGGGCTCTCCCTCGGGCAGACTAGCCGGATCCAGGGGCATTTCGGCCTCACGCATCTTGGCCTCGGCGGCGCCGACCATGTCCTCCCTGCCGCTGACGGAGCCCCTCCTCCTACCCGTGGGCACGCGGATCCAGCGGTCGGCGGCGCCGGGGGCGACAAAGACAACCTCCCACTTGCGGGTGGAGAGCAGGTTGCCGATGACGAGGTGATGCTGGTAGCGGTCGAGCGAGTAGCGAGCCTTGTGCACCAGGATGGCCGGGTCCGTCTCGAGCTTGAACGAGACGATCATGCCCTGCGGCGCCCAGCCGTCGACCAGGTTCTTGAGGAACTTGGGAACCGGGTCCAGGTCTACAATCAGGCGCTTGGAGCGCGGCACAGCCGGCGACGAGTCGAAATTGTCAAACGTCTCGTCGTCGTCGACGGCGGCGGCCTGCTGCTTGGCAACGGCCGCATTGAGCTCCTCGGCGCTGAGGGTGGTGGGCTGCTGAAGCGGCTGCTCCCCCGGAGGGATGGGAACCGTGGGGAGGGCGCCGAATTGAGGCGGAGCCGCCTGCCCCTGCGGCTTTCCCTCCTTGCTGCTGCTGCTGTGCTTCATCCTCTCGACGGCCGTGGTGGACTGGATCTTGTGCTCGGCCATGCGCTCGGGCGGGACGAAAAAGTCCGACACGGCGGCGGCGAGGTACAATAGACCCCTGGGACCGAGAGGGCGCATCAGCTGAGCGACGGCCCTGAGCTCGTACAGGTAGTCGGTGATGGTGACAAAGGGCAGCATGAGCAGCATGTTGCCCTGCCTGGCGGCGCGGTACTTGCGTAGGACGCCGAGCATCTTCTCGGCGCGGCCGGGGTCCGCCACGACGGCGCCATCCTCCTCGTGCAGAAAGTCGAGGAAGCAGTCGGTCGGGGTGTGGCTGTAGTGGCGCGAGTAGGGCAGCAGCGAGAACTGCCGGTGCAGGAAGATGACGGCGTAGCCGGCCTCGAGGAAGTACTCGGCCGACGTGGCGCCGCGGGTTCCGGCACTGAAATTGTCAATGAAGCGCACCGTCTGCCGCTCCAGGGGCACCGTTGTCCCGCCCGACGTCACGAGCACCACTCGCCGGTTGGCGGCGGCGTGCTGCTCGATAAATGCCGAGGCGAGCGCCACATGCCCCGACAGACCCCGCGGCGGCGGGTTGCTGCTGAAGTAGTGGTCCTCCTCGGCCGCTGCAGAGGGCTCCGTTGCAGCCGGTTTTGGCGGTTGTGGTACGTGGGACATGGCTACTGCAATGACTGGTTATAGGTTGATGTACGCAAAGGTATAAGACATTTAATGTTGTCAAAGGGCCTGTCAGTCTGGGGGGGATTTGGGGGGGGGAAAAATAAAGAACCATGAATTGCGACCGTCTATGGCCTGATGTTGAACCCAAAATAAGCAATAGCGGGTCGAATGATTTCTTTCTTCAATTTACCAGGAGAAAAAAAAAAAGTGATGCAATGGGGATTCAATTGATCAACTTCTAGATCGTACCTGTCACTTGTCAATTATCAAACCCGCCTCTTCTGCTTAGTATTGGCCATACAATTGAGCAGTAAGATCACCAAATGAATGCGACAACCTCCAACCGCTTGGTACCCCGTGTTTTTAATTCATCAGGCTCGACCTAGAACTGCTAATTAATTCCCTTTATTTGGTAAAAACCCAATTGGGGGTTTGGCTTGTCAAAAAAAAA